>NC_085137.1:98217815-98517815 GCF_035046485.1 Aedes albopictus | reverse complement strand
CCCCTAGAAGGTTGCGTAATTTGGGAACGGCGCCCTAGAGGAATTCCCTCAGAAATGTTTGAAGATATACATGAAGGAATACATGTACAAACTTCTTTAGCAATCCTTGAAGGAATTTTCTTATGTAACCATGAAGGAATCCGAAGAACTTTTTATTAATTTCTAAAAAAACCGTTTGACTAGTCTTGTACCGAGTTTTCTAACCCTCTTAGCAGAATACCCTCTACAAATGAGTGTTTTCTGCTTTGCACTCAACCTAGTTTAAAGATGAATCTTTTGATAAATTTCTTGAGAAACTTTTGAAGGAGATCTGACAGAATCTCTGGAGGAATCCAGAGAAAAAAACAATGAAATACATGGGAATACATACACATTATAAAGTGATACCTGGAGGAACCCTCGCCGAAATTATTCCAGGGAAGTCATATAAAATAATTGTTAGATGAATCTTTACAAGAATTATCGTTGATCTCAAATAAGGAGTTCCTGCGAGAATGCCCCTTCCATAACTATTACAAAAAAATAGGAAAATAAATCATGGAGGAGTTTCCTCTGAAAAGTTTTAATTGCCCGCAATATAGAAATTATTTTCAAGGAGTGCATTCCAGTATAGTGGGTGCTGAAATTAAGAAATCAGCTCTTTTTCTACCATGACAGCACTGGAGGAATTTCTACGGAAATCCATAATGAAATATCGGAGGTAATCTTCGTTAAGAAACAATCTAGTTATAATTCATATGCTAAGCCAATTTTAAAAAAAAATCTGAAAATATTCGTTAAAAATTCCAGGATAAATATAAGGTATAAATTCTGGAGAATATATGCAGAAATGTCTGGGGGTTTTTCATATTGAAATTCTTGAGAGAACCTCCGAAGAAATTGAATGTTACTTGCTCGATTAATCTTTGAATGAATTCCTGAATAACTGTTAAATGCGTAGACAACTGTAAATTTCAGAAAAAAATCTTGTAGTTATTTCTGTTTATCAGAATTGTTAGAGAAATTATTTCAAATCTTGAGATGGATTTTCCCACGATCCCGGTCGGTATTTTCTCTGAATCCTGAGATAACTCCACATTCCTAAAACTGATAACTCCATAATCCTCATAATCTATTCCTCCTGGATCATGAAAGGGATTCCACCGGAATCCTGTAATGTAGGTATTCTTATTTTCCTGAATCCTAAAGAGCTCTGAGAGAGAGAACTCTGGGAGGGTCTAAATCCGGACCTACCTTTCAAAATTTGTTTACCTTCAGCCCGAGCCTGTTCCCGGAGAACATGAATTGTTTCGCAGTTTGTCTTATACGCTTTTCCATAGTTATTAACTTAGATCTTTTTGAACAAAAATCCATATTTATTTTCTATTTACTAGCATATAACAGCATTCATTTTTTGCAGTTGATTCATTTAATAATAATTTGCAAAATTGGTTATACCACCTACACCAAATCCAAGAGCAGATTTTCAACATTATCCAGCATCTTTAGCTTACAAGACAATAGAACTAGTTTGGGACGTCTCCGGGAACGTCAACAACGATGCCAGGGAGTGCGACGGTGTGACAATGGAAAAATTGGTGTCAACAAGTTCTCCTGTTTTTTTTTTATTCACCCGTTCTCATATTTTATTATCCTCGAGGACAATCGCTTTCCATTGCCACTGTCCCGTTTTTCAAAACCTGCTGTTGTGGCTTGGCGATGTGGTGCTATGCTGCGCATTAGTTTGGAAATTGATGGAGGTGAGAGAGCAAACGCGAGAGTTGCCCTCCCGGGAGGGTGGAGGTGAATCGTTACCATTTGTTCACCGAGAACATTACACCACCCAGAACAATGGACTTGGTGGCGAAGGCGATTGGGGTGCGAGTCGTAAAAGTGGTGGTGGTCTGCAGAAATGTGTATGAAAAACTAGTTTTCCGCTGATCGATGGGGATGATGTTTCATCTGTGTGAGGATATTATTCACATTGAATTTATTGCTGGTGTCGTTCAGCGGGCTCATTCATGAAATTATGACGAGCTCTAAACTTGTAGTGGGTAATCAATCATGCTCATAGTTATTTGTTTGAAGCCGGCAATTGGTTTAATATATTGATTTTTTTTTTATTTTGTCTGATTGACACTTATCTGTAGATACGGTAATTGTGTACAACTTATTAAACACAATATTGCTACACACTAAAGCCTCGATTTATTTAAGATTCGATTTACTCTTCAGTCATCACCAGATTTGTCTAAACCGATGATCTCGCCACCAGTGTGGCGCTGTTGTGGAGGGGTGCCTGTTGTTTGGAACATCGGTAATGGGAGGGGTTTACCTGCCAAAACTCCTCCCTCCTACGGGCACGGGAGTTTCTTACAAAACCCAACTATCCTGAAGACCAATTTCGTTTTAGTGAGCTTAATCAGATTACTGACAAAACCCGGGCAATCCTGTATATTAGATTATTAAAAAGTTACACTACTATATCAAGTAAGATTAATCACGAGTATTCAAGCAAAGTGAATGCTCCAAAGTGGGCTTAAAATTCATATTAATTTGTGAAGTGACTGCATAAATATAAATATCAACTTCAGTTCTCCATCATTGGCACCATCCATCCTTTGGTGAACACCCAGTATCCACCCGTGAGCCCCCCGTTAATGGAATACCAACCGAGGAAAATTAAAAGCGTTGAAAATTATCGGAAATGACAGTGCGTCTGCAAAACCCCAACCCATCACACACCGCACCAGCCAGCCAGCGGGAAAGTCCATCACCCCTGAACAACCGATCGGACAACTGCGCCGTGACCCCGGGACCACCCCGTTGTTCGGCCCCATTCATGCCGCGTGAAAGCCCGGATTTCGATACACCCATTCAATTTGCATACGCACACTCTCCGCGAGGCAGCGAGGAAATTAATGAATATTAATTCTCTTTAATGCGGGAGCGAAATCACTGTGACGCGTGCTGCCAGCCAGGAGGACGACCGTGGCTGGCTGGCCAGCACGGCGGGCGCACGGATTCATACGGGAAAGGACTTGAACCCGGTCTCCACCATAAAGCGAAAAGTGTGAAGCAGTAGTGGATTTATTAAAAATGGCAGAATATTTAAACGCAATTAATTTCAGTCTTTGATGAAGCGACAGCGAGAGATTTGTCATATTTTTTCGCTGAAAAATGGGGATGGATGTTTTAAAATTTGTTGATACGATCCGATACGTTATGGGCTTCGAACTGTTTGTTCGATGATGTACAGATTAATTGCGCCATTTGATGTGTTGACTGATGAAAAGCGGTGGGACAACAGCTTGGAATAATGGTTTTGTGGTGGGCCAAAGAACCCCTTCTTCATTAACTTTTAATTAAAAAGATTTCATCACCGTTTTCCATGAATAAGAAGGCTTACCAATTTCGGTATTTTTAAAGGTCATCGTTTCAAAATAAAATACACGAAATTCAAACCATTTTTAAACTGTATGGTCTGTTGACCGGAGAATTCAAAGATGGACTGGAGAATCCAAAAGTCAGCCATTGTGACTTTTGAATCTACTCATGATTTTAAGCATATCACAAATGAGCAAGAACACAAAGGAATTCCAGGAGAAATCCCTGGAGAAACTACTGAAGTGATACCCTGAAGAATTTCTGGACGATTTCCTAGTAGAATTTTTAGAGAAATCCCTGGAGGAATTCCTGGATAAATTCTTGGAGGAATTACTGTATAGATTCCTGGAGGAACCCCTGAAGCAATTTCTGGAGGAATCTCTAGAAAACTGGAATAATTCCTAAATATTTTTCTGGTGGAATGCCCGAAGGAATTCCTGCAGTGATTCCTGAAGAACTTCCTGTGGGAATCTCTTGAGGAAGTCCTGGAGGAATCCTTGCAAAATCCAGGACAATCTCCTGAAGGAATTCCTGGAGGAATCCCTCAAGCAACTCTTAGACTGCCGTTCTATGCATAGTTACGTCTCATGTGATATGGGATTCCGATATAACATGGGACAACCGGGCGTAGAACGGCAGTAGAGGTATCTCCAAAGGATTTCTTGGAAGAATGCCTGGAGGGATTCCTGCAGAAATTTCCGAAGAAATGCCTGGAGGAATGCCAGGAGGATTTCATGGAGGAATTCCTAGAGGAATCCTTGGAAAGATCGCTAGGGGAATCCTTAGAACATTTTTTGGAGGAATCCCTGACCGAGAAATTCTTGGATGAATTTCTGGAGCAATCCCTGGAAAAGTTCCCGTAGGAATTCCTGGAAAAAATCCTGGTACAATCTTTGAAGGCATGCATAGAAGATTTCCTGGAGAAGCTCGTAGAGAAGTTGCTGTAAGAATCGCTGAAGGAAGCTAAGGCGGATCTTCTGAAGAAACCCCCGGAGGAAGCACTGAAGAAATCGCAGAAGAAATTCTTGGAAAAATCATGCAGGGATTCCAGGAGGAATTCTTTAAGGAATTCTTGGACGAATGCTTTGAGAAATACCTGGTGGAATTTTTGGAGGAATATCTGGAGGAGTTCTTGGAAGCATTCCTGGATGAAATCCTGGAGGGATGCCTAGAGTAATTCCTTGGAATGCCTGGAGTAATATGGGGGGATTTGTTTAAAAAAAAATTCGTGTTGTAATACCTGGAGAAAACCCTAAAGCAATTACTGTAGAAAGCCCTGCAGAAATTCTTGATGGAATCCCTGGAAGAATAAATGGCAGGATTTCTCCGGGCAGGAACCGGCGGAATCCCCGGCGCAGAGGAATTCCTGGGAGAACCTCTGTAGGAATCCCTGCAAAAATCCCTAGAGGAATCCTTGGAGTAATAGGATTCATAGGGTTCCATAGAGTAATTCCTGTAGGCGTGGAGGAATGCCTGGAAGAATTCCTACAAGAATTCTCGGAGGTGGCCCTGGAGCTATTTCTGGAGGAACCCTTGGAGGAAATCCTGGAGGGATTCCTGGAATAATTCCTGTAGAGATTATGGGAGGAATTCCTGGAGGAATCCCTTGAGGAACCTTTGGAGCAATTCCAGGAGAAACTCTTGGAGAAATTCCTAGAGAAACCCCTGGAAGAGTTCCTGGAGGAATATTTGGAAGAATTCCTGGAAGAATCCCTACTAGAATATCCGGAGGAATTTTTGGATTTCCCAGACATATCCCTGCAGAAATTTCCATAGGAATCCCTGGAAGTATCCCAGAAAGATTTTCCGAAAAAAATCCTTGAAGGAAGTACTGAAAAAATCGCAAAAGGAATTCGTGGAGACATCCTGAAAGAGAGAGTCCTTGGGGAGCTCCTAAAGGAATCCCTGTAGCAGTTCCCGAAGGAATCTCTGAAAAAGTTCCTGAAGAAATCCCCGGATGAATCCAGGAAGCAATCTCAAGAGGTATTCCCAAGGATTTCTTGATAATGTCTGTAGGAATCCCTGCAAAAAATCTGGTGGAACCCATGTCTTTAGGAATTTCTGGACTAATTATTGAAGGAATCCTTAGATGAATTCCTAAACGAAATTTTAGGAAAATTGAATGGATTTTCAGGATTATTTTTTTACATTCTCTGATAAAGATTTCTGAAACAGTTCCTGAAAGAAATTCCTGCTTAAATGCTTCGAATAATTCTAGTTGGAATTATCGGGACAATCTCTCGCGGAATTCTTGGAGGAATATATGGAGGTAATAACTTTGAAGGAATACCTGCAGAAATACCTAAAAGGATCTTTGGTGAAATTTCTTTGAGAATGCCTGGAGAAATACTAAGAAATATCGAAAAAACCACTGAAGCAACCACTGGAGGAACCTAAAGATATTCCAAGAGAAATTTGAGGAGGAATGTGTGTTGAAATCCTTAGTAGAATTCGTGAAGGAATCTCTGGAGGAATCCATGGCAATTTTTGCAGAGCTGAAATCTACTTCGTCATATGCGTCAACTCCCGTCATATCAGACCAAAAATAGCCAATAATAACATATACCTATTCTAACATACATTTGCCAATGGCTCATCAGATGGAAGCAAAAAGGTTTGAACTATCAATAACCAGCCCCTATTTCACGTTTCAATTTCTCTACACTTAGGAATTGAATATTAATCTCAACTAACGTACGACGAAGGCAACCGCATCAAAGCAACAGCTGGCCAAATCAATCTTCAGAATCATTCAATTTCACTTCGCCCGATTCACTATTAAACGGACAGCTTACACCTCACAAAAGCTCTGTGGCACTTCAAAGCTGGATTTCACTGCGGAATAATGTAGCAAAAGTTGTTCAATTATTTAAATAAATTTCTTTTTCCCGTCGGATAATTATAAACTAACAATTTGTCTTCGTCTTGTAGATGATGTAAGTGTGGATCTAGGCAAATGTGAATGTGAATTTTCTGCATACGAAACATCGTATTTAAGACTCACAGAGAAAGATTTCTTCGTTCGATCTGGCGGGTTACCCGAAATATATGGGTCTTTATTCTGAAGCTACATTTAAAAGACAATTACAACGTCTCATTTAACTATTTTAATGGGTTTCTGCTCGAATGAGATGCATGACTTGGGTAACTTTATTTAAAATAGAACAACAATCGGTTTCAAACCGGCCTTGTATGAAAAGTCGAAAAAAAATCGCTTACTGTATTGCGATTTTTTTTCGACTTAGACTGTGATGCAATAAATTTCGTCGTACTCATAAATATTTCGCTTTCGATTTCGCTGTCACTCTCAGTCGTATGGTTTTTGACACTCGTCCGATAATGTGACAGTTTTCGCCGGCCGTCTCAATTTTTATTATTAAGATCTTTTGTTCTCGGTCGACCAGCTGGGTCATGTTTACACAACAAAACCAGCTGCTTCACCGATGATTACGTTCATCCTTATTCAGGCCAAACATTTCAATAGGTCCTATCTGCATTTGAGAGGCTCTCTTTGTTCACTTTCTCTTTCAATTATAGCACTGTGATGGTACACTTTTCAACTTCTTTTGCAGTACAAATCAAAAGACGATTGTTTTGATCATCGTTCTATGCAAGGAGACAATCATAATTCAAATAAACAGCTGAGCTATTAACGAAAGAGAGGGAAACCAAAGAGAGCCTCTCTTCTGCAGATTGGACCTTTAGACATGTTTGGCCTGTATTGTTCTCAGCTACCAGCTGTTTATGTTTCCATAACAAAATCAGCTGGTTTCGCCTGGATCGGGGAAAGAAGGCGAAAATGTGTCATAGGGGAATCAACGTATTTTGGACACAGCGTTACGCCAATATATTTTGGACACTTCCATTTGTTATTGCCGTAAGTGTCTAAAAAATATTGGCGCGTTGCTGTGTCCAAAATATGTTGGTTCCCCTATATGATAGGTTAGTACCATATTAGGGCGAGTTCAATTTCGTCGTTAAAATCTGATTATTCGTAAAAAATACAATAATTTTATCCGTCACTTTTTCGAACTCGATTCTACACTAAGAATGATTATAAGCTAACCGAGTTTAAAAATCCTGTAAACTCGTATGATACTTTACTCTGAATCTGTTAGAAGCAGCAACGAAGTAGGTACACCGAATCTTTCAGCAGGGCAGTAATAATCATATTGGATTGCAGAGCCGCATGCTATAAAGCTAATTTTATTATCAATTAGTCATTTCTTAAACATTAACGTACACAGCACTTACAGCTTCGGTGGTTTTCGCGGCGGAACAATGATTGCAGATCTATTGCATCCGTACTGCTGCTAGCTTCTACCTAGTCCTATTGAATACTAGAATCAGCAAGCACCGTTTACAAAGCAGAAAACGAGAAAACTATCGAAGACTGACATAAACACACAGAGTAAAGGAACAGACGTTCAGGGGTTCGTATAAACATTCGTACGTAACAGAATCCTATCTGGAATTTCTATAGGGGTTCCTCTTAGAATTTCTTCCAGGATTCCTTCTGCATTTCCTTTAAGATTTTCTCTTGGTATTCCTATTGCGGTATCCCGTTTTTCAGATTTAATCCAGATTTTTTACCTAGATTTTCCGGTAATTGATTCTGTTCTGTTCGATTAGATCAGATGTTTGAAAGATTTTTTTTCCTACATTATTTTCAAAAATCTTTCTAAATTTCGTTTCTATTAGGGTCTCTTCCGGGAACTTTACAGAAGCCTATCCGGGCACTATTTCCAGAGGTACTCTCAGCATTCATCCTGGGTTTCGTCACAATATTCTTGCAGGAGTTGTTATTGTAATATCTGTCGGATTTTCTCCTAGGATTCTCCTAAGATTCACGAGAGAAGTTACGATATAGAATCAGCGATATATTTAAAAGAAACCCGTTCTGAATCACACGAGAATCAATTGGAAAAATCTCAAAAAAAAAATCCAACAGAAATTAAGGAAAACCTCCCAAAGAAATCATATAAAAAGTGCAATGAAAGTCCTGAAAGTAGATTTGAATGGAATTTCAAAATTTTTGTCAAAAATCATGTAAAAATAAGTTCCTTGAAAAATCCTAGAAGAAACTCTGGCAGAAATTCTCTGGGGAATCCAAAAAGGAACTTCTCCAGGAATCCCTTCATGAACTTCTGCAGGTATTTCGAAAGAAACTTAGGGTTGCGTGATTTTCAAACAATCATGTATGTACATAATTATTTATTCAACCATAGTTTTCGCAAAAACATAATATTCCCAACAAGGGCTACTCTACAGAATACTAGACATGCAAACGAATTAGTGAAAAGTAGAGCATACAAGAATATAGGTCTCACACGTATTAAACATTATGGTCCATCAAAGTTTAACGCACTTCCTAGTGATTTAAAAATAATTCATAACTGCATATTATTCAAAAGCAAACTGAAACAGTACATAGCACAGAAGGTAAATGAACATATATTTTAACGTGTCAACCAATTAGCATATATGTAGGTTTTTCTGGCTCCTGCTGGATTTTCGCAACATTTTAGTTATTTTAATTTAGTCATTTGAACATTGTAGCCACACACTAAGAAGAGCTCGGCAAACGCCGGCACCGCTGATTCTCAGCAAACATACATACTGAAACTCGGTAAAAAATGACGTTTGTTAGCTGAATTTCGGCAAAACATTTCCTGAACCTCAGCAAACCAACAACATGATTGCTGAGATCTCGTTGAAAATCATGTTTGCTGAGCGCTCGGCGGTGCCAATCTCGGTAAAAAGCTAGAAAAATTGCCGAGATTCAGCGAAAAAAATTAAGTGTGCACACTCGTTATCACGAATTAAGTAAATATTTAGTTGTTTTTTGTAGTTTTATTTTTTTTTCTTCTATGTGAATCCCTTCAAAGGAACTAAGTTCCACTGGGATTTCACTTTATTAGAATTACTTATCTCCGCGAATATTAACTTATTTTCTTTAGTAAGTGTCCATTACCAGGGGGCTCGATGTGTGAGCGCTTTGGTGTGGCGGTCAGTGGAGGGATAAAAAAAAACTCTTGGAGGGTGCCTCGGAGAAATTTCAGAGGAGCTCCTGGTGCCTCAAAGCAGTTCATTGAGGTATTCTGAAGGAAACACCTGGATTAATGGCAAAATGAACTCCTGGAGGAACGCAAGAAAGATTCCCTGAGAAACAAAGAAAAGGAGGAATATCAATTTACAGCAGGTCAATTTGTCAATCGATGAAATTCAGTATTGCAAAGTTAATTCCATCCAGAATTCGTCCAGAAATCCCTTCCGCGGTTTTCCACATATATTTTTAGGGCTCCCCCAAAAGTTTCTTCTGATATTCTTCTGGGGAAAGTTAAGGATTCCTTCACAAGCTTTCTTTTGGACTTTTCAGGATTTTTTTCTGAGATTCCTCAACATGTTTTGGTCTAAAATTCCTCCAGCATGTCCTTAAGAGAAATTCCTTAGGAATGCTGAGAAAACCTTTTCAGGAATCCTTCAAAAACTTTTCCCGGTATTTTTTGAAGAACTTCTTCCGGGATTCCTCTAAATACTCTTTACTGGATTTCTATAAGCGTTTCTTCTGTAATAACTGCAGATCTTCTAGAATTCCTCCATTTTGGAACCCTCCTAGATGTTCATACCTCCAGGAGTTTTTGTGGTATTCTTCATGGAATTACTTAAGGAGCCCCTTATGAAGTTGCCATGAGAATTCCTTGAGGAATTCCTTCAAGAATTTTTTTAGGAATGCCTTTATCCTTTGTAAGGAATTCCCCCTGGAGTTACTTCTGGGCTTCCTATAAAAGTTCCTTCCAGCTTCCAATTTTTCAGGATTTTTTGCTGGAATTTCCATCAAAAACTTCTGCAGACATCCCTAAAGAAACTATATGGAAAGAAATTTTTGGAGGAATTTAGGGATGAATCCCGCAAGGATTTTCGAAAAAAAATCCCTGGAGGATTTCCGAAACTTCTGGAGAAATCACGGAGGTGTTTTTTGATGTTTTCAATGCAATCTCAGAAGAAATCCTGGAAGAATTCTAGAAGAAATTTTTGAAGGAACGAACCCAAAGAAAAGAAACCGCGGGATGAATATCTGAAGGTATCCTAGATAAAGAAGAAATTTCTGAAGGAACCTCAGAGTAAATTCTTTCAGGGCTCTTCAAAGACTCTATAGACTCTATAAAGGGATTTCGGAAGAAATTTCTGCAAGAATCCAGGTACTCTTGGATGAATCTCACAACCGCGAAACGAACTCCTGTGAAATCTCCACCAGCCACTCATTGATTGAAAGCTTACGAAAAGTTCAAATCATAAACAATAAGGCCACGGAACGTCAAGGACGTGAAGGGTTTTTTTTAGCTTTAGAAGGTAGAAGATCGTCAACAGATCGGAGAAAATTGCATTTTATTTCACCAGAAAATATCACATTGCGTAATCCTAAACATTAATTTAGAGGGGTTAGATGTAATTGACGTAGCATCAACAAAGACAAAAGGATAATGAACAACCCTCCAAAGATTCCACGGAATTTTTCTCAGTGATGTATCCGGGTAACTCAAAGATCTCCAGAGACTTCTCCGGTGATCTCTTCGGGACTTGCACCAGGGATTCCTTCAGGATTGTTATCAAGGATTTCTCAAAGAATTCCTGTGGAAATTCCTTTTGAGGTTCTAAACTTTGTTTTTCAGGTAATTAGACGAGGTTTTCTTCAAAGATTTTTGAGAAATAAATTCAAGGATTTTTTTTGGAAAATTATTACTAGCGGATTCCCATGCACGATTCATTCCTTGGGGATTTAGCCTAGAAATGTCATGGGGGATTTTCCAGGAATTTCATCGGAATATCTTCAGGGGTTCTTTGAAATTTATCTATGGATCATTGGAAAACTTCCTGAGTAATTTGTGGAACAATTATTCTGAAGCTATCTTAAAAAAATGCTCCAGGTATTGTATTGCAAACTTCTCCTGACATTTAAGCGATAAATTTTCAAGCATTCTTTGTGGAGTTTTGCATTGACTTCTCGTTGATTTTTTCAGGAATTTGTTGAAGAAGACCTCCAGCGATCCCTATGGAAACTCTACCGGGTATTTTTTCAGGGACCATCTTGAAGAGTGAAATTTCTAAATAGAGCCATTGGGGTTTTTAATCGTAAATTTCCAATGAAAAACCTCAAATGTTCGTATGAGTGTAATTAGTGTTGTATTTTTGAATTTGCCCTGTTTTGCATATCTTTTGACAGATACGCGTATTTCGACTAACATTTGTAATCTTCCTCAGTGTCAGTTACCCACTGAGGGATTTTTCCAGGTTTTTCTACATTTTTCCCATGACTTCTCTTCTGGGGTTCTCCCCAAATAACCACGGTGCTGAAGTCTTATTGCATGCAGATATACGGTTATAGAAACAAATTAAGATTATACTGGTATAATCTTAAAGCAGTCGCAAAATTGCCCATTTTCACTTTGAATCAACCTTAAATTTGCATGTAAAGTAATGATTGCACTTAATACACCGTATATCTGCATGCAAGAAGGATTCGGCACCGTGGTTACTAGGGTCCTTTTGGATTATTTAGGATTCCTTCAGAAGTTTTTTCTGGGACTCTTTCAGGAATTTCTTATGAGATTCCTTAACAGGTTTTCTAGAGTTTGTCTGATAGTCCTTAAGAAACCCCAGGTATTCACTTATTGATTCTTTTCATTAGTCTATCTGGAATTCCACTAGGATTTTATTTTGAGATTACAACAGAAGTTTCCTCTGGGACTCTTTCAGGAATTTCATTAGAGAAATAAAAAGAATTTCTTCATAAAAATTTTGAAGGATTTCTCCAGATCTTCCCTGGAAGTTTTTCAAACAATTTCTAGGGAAAAACCTTCAACCATTAATACTTCTTCTACGATTCCTCCAGCGATATAAACAAAAATTTCCTCATTAATTCTCTGGGGGATTTCTGCATGAAGTCTAATAAAGGAAATCATTGACAAATTACGCCAGGACAAATTCATCAGGAATTTCTCAAGAAATGCTATCGAGAGTTTCTCCGCGGATTCCTTCTTCTTCTTCTTCTTCTTTATGGCTAACTTGGCCTGCCTTGCTTCAACTTAGTGTTCTTTGAGCAGTTCCACAGTTATTAATTGAAGGGCTTTCTTTGCCTGCCATTGCATGAATTTGTATATTGTGAGGCAAGCATAATGATACACTTTGCCCAGGGAGACGAGAAAATTTTCCTGACCGGAACGGGATTCGAACCCGCCGTTTCTGGATTGGCGATCCATAGCATTAACCACTAGGCTAACTGGAGACGCGTATTCCTCCAGGTATTGCTTTCCAAGGATTCATACTCTTGGCGTAACGTCCTCACTGAGACTAAGCCTGCTTTTCAGCTTAGTGATCTATTAGCACTTCCACATATGCATTGAGGTTTTTTTCATTCTTTTTTATTCGTGAAAGTTAACTAATGGTATTTCTTCACACTATGCATTGGGAGGTTCTTCTATAATGGCCATTTTGCATGCGCATTTTGTGTGGTAGGCTTGAAGATACTCTTTGTCCAAGGAAGACAAGCAAATTTGCTTTGAACACATGATTTGATCTGGGTTGCGAAGAATTTGATCGATATTCTGGATACACAACTTCGGTAAAATCATAATTTTTGACCGTCTTATGTACCATAGTGTCTCGTAGAAAGTGTGGCGGGAATTGAATTCATATTTTACACGAAATATACTCGGACTAGATGGAAATATGTAGACCACTAGAGACAATTATTCAATTTACATATTTTATGGAAATGGGAGTTGTTTTTCAATATGTTCATATTATATGAAAATTAATTTATGAATTAGTCATTGAATCAAAACTGGCTATAAGCCATTTGGCGAGGTGCAAGAATAAACTCGATCATTTGAGTTGGTCGTTGCTTAGTATGACGGGAATAAGATTGAAGCCCTATAATATGTTACACCAACACAAAACCCTCAACTCGGCTTATTATCCGATGAATGTCATTCCAAGCTGCCTTGCATTCCAATATCTGAGTATGTTCACTTGGTTCCAATCGATAAACAGTATCGGATAAGTACGACCCATATCTTCTTATGGTGAGAAGAACTCCCTTGCCAAAGCAAAGTGAACTCCGATAAGCAGTGTGCATTGTTTTCCAACTCGAGACAACCAGCACCTTATGTGCATCTGATGCTTTGGGGTTACCAGATGTGTTTCCTACATATTCTGAAAATTTTAATATAATTAAAGGCAGATTGATTTAAACTGCTTGATTTCAAAAGTTTGATTTGTGAACAACAAAACAAATATGTAATTCCTAATGACGCCCATTTAGGTTAAATAATGAAAAATCTTCTATCTGGCAACTATGTGGACGACGACATGGTTTTTCCAGTTCGCTTCCGGAAGGAGGTCCCAGAAGAACCTTTGGTTGTGCCACGAAGAAATCCACCACATAAAGCATTCCTGTTTGTATGTACGTCTGTGAGGCAGAAGATTGGGACAACAGCGCGGATTACGGACCATGTTTGTTGGTACCTACATTGGTATCCACACGCGACACGTGTGACAAGATTCAAAACATCTCTCGCACGGTTACAGAAGAGAAGCAAGAATAGGGCACGCCTTGCACACGCAAATGTTTGCTCTGTCGTGCTTTTGCCATGACGGAACGGGACTTGGTTCATTGGGTCTCTTTGAAGCCGGATTTTCGGCTGGCTTATCGTGGGGTAGATTTATTTAAAAGTGACTTTGGTGACGGGGAAACAGATTTTGCGATGTTTGCAGATTTGCTAGGATTATGGGTGTATGGTTTGCGAGACCAAGCTGTTTCTGTCTCAGAGGCTCACCACGCGAAGCCGTCCCTGACTGTCTACTCACGGATTTTACAGAGGATCAAATTTGAATCAAATTATTCCACGGAGTTTGGCCGCATGGAAGATAAAATATAATAGGATTTTCCAATCTGATGCTCATTGCTGAAGTCTATGAAACACTGCTCTAAGCTGCGGTGGGTCTGCTGCTGAGGGCACGATACTGCTTGAGTGGATTTCTTCCAACTGTCAATCATGGCAAAGCCGCTTCAAATTTAGCAGTTCGCTTTAAAAAATGTCACAGTTGGTTTTTCGAGCAGCACTATGTTAACTGAACGGGAAAATGTCCCGCTTTATTTGTGGAGCTGCTCCACAATGAACAAATTGCGTGAATCATCTATACTTCTTGAGGCATATTAGAGAAACTTGTGGTTAAGATCTATTGAAACACAAGGTGCAACACAAAAACAAAACCGTAAATTCAATTGAGCTTTACATCACGGAGCCGCCAGACGCGGTAAATGAAAAGATCAATCACTTTCCATATTTCGCCATTCCTCCGAAAACAAATATTTATACCCAACATTCCATTTCGCCAGAACCAACAAACAACGAGCGATTTCCACAGCGCTTTGGCTCCTTTCCCTTTCGAAATAATAACACCCGAAGCGAGCTAACGAGGACAAAAAAAAAATCATGTATACCTAAAACACAATCCCAGGAAGGGCGAGATCCAGAGAAAAAAAAAATGACGGACCCCGGCTTTGTTTTCATCCGTGAAATCTCCTGATAAAGCAACCTTAATTTTTCATCTAAATAACGCCATATTAATGGATATCACACATGATTGATTAGGTTTATTATGATCCGGCTAGCCTTGCGAGCGGTTTCCTTTGTTGCTTGCAGTAGTAGCAGCGGAAGCATTTGCTCCATCGGATCCATTTTCTTTCTTAGACTGCTTTGAAGCATATTTCCAAGGAAACAATTTCAACGATCAACAACGACGTGAACGAACAGGATATGATGTTGACGTTGGTTTTCCTGTTTGGATGGAGGAGAGGCAAAAAAAAAACTATGAATAATCCACCAAGAGGCCATGTCGATTTTTTCTAAGCTTTGCAACAAGCAACTTCAACTGTACATTTTTAGAAGCCTTACCTACAATTTACTGGTACGATTGACGTTCCCATTCACATTTTTAAACACTTTTAAACACTTTTAAGGGTAGTGGTTTTTTAACTAATTCCCGTTTAACTGATATTGTGAAAAGACTACAATTCCCTCAAAGCTCAAAATAATAGGATTGAATCATTGTTCATTGAATTATGTTTTCGTCTAGTCCACGTCTAATTCGGACACAACCTGGATTGAATTTTCGGCACACCTTCTACGTTGACTAATTTTGATTTAACCGTAGATTATTCAAAAAATAATTTAAAGTTGATTCAACATTGCGTAGAAACGGTTATCTCAGTCATAATTTACTGATGATTTATTTTATTCTACCCGACGTTTCGGCCTTTTTCAAGGGAAAAAATGTAACAAGGATAAGGACGATAGACGTTTTTTCCCTTGAAGTAGGCCAAAACCCATGGCCGAAACGTCGCACAGTGGCCGGAAGCCGGACAAAACCTCAAAAATATATCAACTAAATAAACCTCGAATTTTCAAATCATTTGGTCAAAAATTGAGTCTTGTAAATTTTTTCAAAGTTGAGGTTTTGTGTGGTACTTTACTAGTGTTATTTGTCTTTATTTTATGAGATTTCTTCATGAGCTCGTTGTAAAACTCAGGAAGATTTAGATAATTTGATAATATTATTGGTGTTTTTAGGTATACATAGCCATTACATTTAAGGGATTGTTTGGAATCTAAGCACAAAATTAGTATGTTTTTACAACATGCAAAAATATTGACTTTTATGAAATTCTGAAGAAAAACTTCGCATTAAAGAGATCCAGTACTTGTTTAGGATACATCAGAAAACGACGCCGTGTCCCGGATCTGACGTGCAATTTTGTCTTATTTTTGGCTATATAGGCCACTGTTTGCGCATTTTTGCGCTAAGCACGAATTTTTTTTTTCTATCGGTTCACAATGGAGCCGCATGGTTGTGGAGGAAGTGATATTGTTTGAAGTTTATATTTTACCTTCACATAATTCAAATTAACTTCAGGTAATCCTCGTTCTAGTCACGTGATCATAGGGGGAGGGGAATCGGTATATGAGGGGGGGGGGGTTATTGATAACGTTATGGTCACAGTCTGACATTTTTTTTATTGACGGATTTCGCGCTAACTCGAACAAATGTTGGCAGCACCCTCTCAGATTACAACGAAACTTTCTTAGTGTGTAGACCTTGCCCTGATAAGCCACTTTGAATACTCATTTCAATTTTTTTTTCTAGACTGACTTTTTAAAAGGGCTAAACTTTTTTGATCGATGCACTGAAAAAAATATTCGAACTAGAAAAAGGTTTTGTTAGAAAAACTTTTTTCCTTAAAAGTGCCCATCTTGTGATGTATGGACGGTTGGTAGGGAACATAATTACCTATCTTGAGACAAAATTTCATCGAAATAAAAAATGGTGTTTTTTAAATCGACTTTGAATTTTAAAAAAGGTTTTTTTTTCAGTGTAGAGCTCATTTTGGATTTTTTTCATATTTTTTTCTCAAAATTTGACTTATTTTGTGAAAGTCACCCATACAACACTTTTTTGTAGAAGTAGTCATTTTTTTATTAACCACATTTTAAAAAAATCCATAAAAAAGTTTAGTTCTTTTCAAAAGTCAGTCTAGATAAATTTTGACGAAACTAAGTATGCAAAGTGGCATATCTAGTCTTGGTCTACATACCCAGAAAGTTTCATTGTAATCTGAGAGGGTGCTGCCAACTCCAGATTTGGGGCGAAATTCGTCTACTTCATTTTTTTTTCAATATTATTTTATTTTTTGACAGAAAATCAGTTAAAAAACAGTGAGCTGAAGGATAGGGGAGTGATCACTAAGAATGATTAAGCCTTTATTTACTAGGACATTATCTACATCCCGATTGTTTAAGATGGTGTTGCTTCACCAAATACAATAAACTCTTTTAAAATAAAAAATAACGGTAAAAAAAACAATTTTGAAAAATATGTTATAATAACTACAAACCATTGCTCATTGGTCTTCTTGAACTGGTCGTTTCTTCGATTCGTCTTAATCGTTAGAATTGCTCAAAAAGCTTGAAAGCAATCTACTCACGAACTTTTATCGTAGTTTCAATATATAGTGACACAAATTCATCGACATCTACGCGTTTCTCATTTACACGCACATCGCTACGGTTCAAAGTAGCTGTCATCTATAAAATAAAAAAAAAATCACTAAATGGCGTAAAACGCTACGTTAAATATTTTTCGCGTTTACAACGCGATCAGTTGGCAAAACAAGGGTCATCCACTCAATTCATAGGACCGGAGCCATTTTTTGGATTGGCTCCAAGTGCCTTAAAAATGAAATTCAAGATTTTAGAAGAATTTAAAATTAAGCGTAACTGGATGAACATAACTGATTCTCGTCAATCTAAGCGATTCATCACACCAGACGCCATTAACACACTAAGGCTAATAGACCTGAACAAAAATGACCTAAGTACTTACACTGGACTAATAACTGGCCACTGCCCTTGCCAGGCTTGATAATCCTCCTCGAAATCAAAAGAGTTTTGCAACATGCTCTAGAGCGGTGTTTTGCTTTTGCCTCTTCGCGAGGGAGCGAACGAACCCCAAACAGAGAGGCAATAAAAACTGAGCGAGGAAGAGGGGAACAAAAAAAGAGCCGATGATTATTTCGGGTTTTTGAGTGCGATTTTCGCCTCGAGAGTCTTTCTTTGTATGGGAGTGGAACTCGCGAGAGCTTTTTGAGTGTGAGTGGACGTGAGAAACACAACAAGCAATTATGAGTGTTGGACGAACTCCTCGCTGCGCGGCAAGCTCGCGCTCGGTGCTGTTGAGGATTTGCGTTGTGATTTCTGAGTTTTATTTTAACTCCTCAGAAAAACGCCAAAATCGCTTCCTCATTTTCTCGCGAGTGAGTTTCTGTCAAGCCTGGCCCTTGCAAATACTATCTGAAATTGATTGGTAAATTGCAAGAAGATAAATGTCGATTTTGTAAATTAGAGACTGAAACGTCTGAGCATTTATTGTGCGAGTGTGTTGCACTTTATCACAAGCGCTGTAGATTTCTGGAAAGGGGCCTAATAGGGGCCTCAGGAAATTTGGGCTTCTCATCCCAAACATGTACTAAGTTTCATACGAAACGCGGTACCTGATTGGGACAAACGCCATTTGCTGTGAGGATAGTCACTCCTGATAGTGTCGGTTCTTTTCAGTACGGCAATAAAAAAAATGAAGAGGATGACGCCACAATAGATCAAATCAATGGTCGCAGTGGCATTATGTCCCCAACAAGGAAAAAAAATACACAAGGCAATGTTTGGTTATTTTAGTCGCATTTTTATGAAACAAATATTTTACACTCTTTAGTGAATCCCCTTATATATATTTTTTTTCAGAAACTTATGTTTTATTGTATGTCATTCATGCAATTTCGTAGACCACGTTTCTACTTAACGACACAAAGAGTTATAAAGATTTTGAAAATATTTGCTGGTGCTCTACTGTTCTTCAATATGATTTCCGATCTCTGATGATCGTTTATCAACAACTCCATTCAATATTGCGAATATGTATTGCCATTTCTTTATGGATCGGATTGTTTTGGTTGCTTCGACTAGTGATAACAAAGATCAACGTACACTACAACCCAAACTCGGAGGAGCACATACACTCCCGTTCAAAAGTTTGGGGTCACCCCCTCAAAAACATGTCATTTCTTTAGGCCCATATCTCCGCCAATTAGCGTCCGATTTCAAAACCCTAGGTTTCATTCAAAAGATGATAAGTCAAAGAAACTTTGAACATGATTTAAAAGAAACTTTTTCAAAAAAATTTGCATGTAAACTTAACCCGAAGTTGCCAAATTTTCTAAAAAATGAATATAAACTTACGGCAGTGTCGCTGGAAGTTGGGTCGACCAAATTTAAAGATGAGAGCAGTAATAAGACTTATTTTCTATTAGCTTTCAACTGCTTTTTACAGAACTTAGCTAAAAAATCTAGAAAAAAAGTTATTAAGTAAATTAATCCTTGATGTCATCGACCAAAAGTTTGGGGTCACCCCTCAATATGATGTATCTCAAAAGTTTGGGGTCACTTTCGTAAAACATGGAAAAGTGATTTGGTGATATCTGCGTCATCTATAGTTCAATTTCAATTATTTTTGACTCATTTCAAAGATAATTAACTTAATTTACGTTTGATGTCTTCAACTTAACGTATTTAACGATTTTTGTACATAAAAATGTTATGTAAAGTTAGCACATTTTACCACGCTTCAAAAAATGAGGCAACTTTACGTTAAATTTTAGTATGTAAATTTCAACAAATATGTGTGGTTCAATGTCTATGCAGTAAGTATCATTCATTTTGTTTCAAATAAGCCAATAAGAATTAAAATTGAATGAAAGATGACAAAGATATCAACAAATCATTTTTCCATGTTTTACGAAAGTGACCCCAAACTTTTGGCCGATACAGCATTTTGAGGGGTGACCCCAAACTTTTGGTCGATGACATCAAGGATTAATTTACATAATAACTTTTTTTTCTAGATTTTTTAGCTTAGTTCTGTAAAAAGCAGTTGAAAGCTAATAGAAAATAAGTCATATTACTGCTCTCATCTTAAAATTTGGTCGACCCAACTTCCAGCGACACTGCCGTAAGTTTATATTCATTTTTTAGAAAATTTGGCAACTTTGGGTTAAGTTTACATACAAAATTTTTTGAAAAAGTTTCTTTTAAATCATGTTCAAAGTTTTTTTGACTTATTATCTTTTGAATGAAACCTAGGGTTTTGAAATCGGACGCAAATTGGCGGAGATATGGGCCTAAAAAAATGACATGTTTTTGAGGGGGTGACCCCAAACTTTTGAACGGGAGTGTATGCAGTCGTTGAAACGAGATTGATAAAAAGAAGTTCAAATTTTACGCAGTTCACTACATGAGGCTATCTGACCCCATTTTAAATCGGTAACTTACCTCCGTTTATCCCCGTAAATCGTAACGTGGTCTATGGACGGTCACTGAGAATGGACCACATCGTGTCAGTCACCATTGGTGTGTATCAGAATTGATCCATTGAAAGAAAACGTAGGTAAACGAATTTTTCTAATGATTTATATAGTTTTAAAGATTTTGGACCACCCAAAGGTTTAAGAACCCCCAAAGGTTAATCAAAATCTACGTCGAAAAACGCATCGTAATGGTTTATTATCGATTACTTTTTACATGCTTCCCATAATCAGCAGAATTTAAAATTTTGAACCACCCTAGTATAGTAAAATCAAAATTTTTGAAAATGTCCATATCAGAAATAGATTTAGGGCATTAAAATCATAATAACCTGTGATTTTTTGCCATTTCGGTTAACATTTGAGGTTTTGTCCGACCTTTGTATAGAGGCCCGCCACTGTGCGTCGGGTAGAATAAAATAAATCTTCAGTAAATCAAGACTGAGATAGCCGTTTCCACGCAATAACATCCAGTTCCAGTCGAAAAATCCCAAATCAATGTTGATTCAACAAATGAATCTGACAAAGTGAAAATTGAATGGTGATGAAGAACAACTCGACAAGCAGCTGCTTCGGCGCGGTTGCCTTTGTCGTACGTTGAAGGAGAAACATTTTCAACTAGTTTTTTTTCCTCTTCTTTATCTGGGAAATTATGGCACTGCGTCCAATTAGCTGAGCTTTTT
This sequence comes from Aedes albopictus, assembly GCF_035046485.1. Lineage (NCBI taxonomy): Eukaryota > Metazoa > Arthropoda > Insecta > Diptera > Culicidae > Aedes > Aedes albopictus. The sequence goes on along the minus strand of NC_085137.1, from coordinate 98,496,791 downwards.
TGTCATTGAAACGTGGATTTTTTCATAATTTTTCGATTTTCTGTGTTATGGGGGCTGATCCCGAGCAAAGGCGGATAACAAAATGATAACAAGTTCTGTTACCTGGTTATCATTCGTTTGATAATTGAATTTGTTATCATATAGGTTGAATTAAGAGCCAACATAACAAAAACGATAACTCATATTAACTTCTTTAATACCAAATTGATAAGAAGTTAAGTTATCATTGAGTTCAAGTTGATAACTAATTGTGTTATACAATATTTTGTTCAACAATTCATTTAGTTATCAACATGAAAAAATACACCTGATTGATAACTGGTTTTGTTATCACTTAGTTATCATTTAGAGCTATTTTATCGACCAAAATAGTAAAAATCTACTTTATCGACACCGTCACCTATTGAAAAAAGTTTCTTATAATTTACAATCAATGTTTTCAACTATTGCGCCCAGGCGGGTCTCGAACCCTGATCGAGTGATTGTCGGTCGCAGCCGATAGCCCCTATACCAACGGGACTCATTGAGAGTGAGAGTAATAAAAGGCTACGCTTTCGTACTGCAGTCGCATTGTGTGTGGAAAGCGGAATCTATTTTTAGATTCGAGGTTCATCAGACTCTCAGTTTTGGGAAAGCTTTGAAATGTGCGTTTGGAAACAGATAACATATTTGGTTATCATGTTGTATTTTTATGTTATCGCAATAGACCAAAATTATCGATAACTAAATTTGTTATCATCTGGTTATCATCAATTGAAAAAGATGATAACAAAAATAACAAAATGATAACACCGATAACACAGTTTATTATCAAAGTGATATCACTTTGTTATTCGTCTTTGCTCGGGATGATTGATAGTCTGCATCTTTTGGCTTCCATCTGATGAGTCATTGGTGAAGGTAAGTAGGATTATCGGTAATAATTGGCTATTTTCTCGTCTAATATGACGAGAATTAGCGCATATGACGGCGTGGATTTCTACCCTACTTAATAATTACGGTAACTAAAACTATAACAATTCTATCATAGTTCTCATAAGCATTTCCAATTTGGTAAAAACTTTTTCAGGAGAACTGCCGTGTTCAATAAAGCTATAGGGATGCCTTTAGAATATATGTATGAAAATTATGCAACACGGCAGAATACCTGGAGAAACACCTTGGGAAACTTGTGGTGTAGTTGCTATAAGAATCTCTTAAGAAAGTTGAATGGAAATCTTGAGAAACCACAAATAAATTTTTGGAAGATTTTCTTAAGAAAGCTCTAGAGCAATCAGTATGCAAGAACCCTTGGAGGAATTCCTGAGGGAAATTATGAAGGCAACCCTAAAAAAAACATCCATCAGACATTCCTAAAGACATTCCAGTAGGAGTTTTCAGTGCAATCGCTGGAGAAATTCCTACAGAAATTCCAAAAAGTATTTGTGATGGAATACCTGAATAAAATTTCTGGAGGAATACTTTGTTAAATTAATTGAGGTATTCCCAGAAGACTTTCAGAAGGAATCCCCGGTAGAGTTTATGAAGTAATCTATGGACGATTTTCTAAAGCAATTCGTGGAGAAATTTCTTGAGATAATTCCAAAAAAATATCTAAAGAACTCACAAAAGAAATTTTGTTAAGAATCCTAGTAAGGATTTCTGAAAGAATCCCAGGAGATTTTTCTGGAAGTAACCTTATATTAATTATGAGAAGAATTAATGAAAAATTATCTGGAGGAATTTGTTCATGAACCTCTTTCTGAAGAAAAAATTAAGGAGTATGTTAATGAATAACTAGAAGATTTCGATAAGGACTCTGCGAAACAATTCATGGAATAAATTGTATAGCAAATTCCTGAAGAAAAAAAAAAACAAAAAAATCTTTGAATTATTTTTAAAGGATTTTAGAATTTCAAATTTTCATGAAGTAATGGTGGAAGCATTTCTGTAATAGATAATCGATAAAATAGCGGGAGGATTTTCAAAAGGCATTTATTGAGAAACCTTAAAAAAAAAATTTGACGATTTTCGGCAAAAATAAGTGCGGCCCGCGGGCCACACCTCATTTTTTGCTCAATAGGGCAACGAAGGATTGTCAATATGACAAAACTTTTTCTTTATAAATAGTAAACTACTACACCAAGCTTTGGATTAAGCATAAATTTGTTTCAGTTTTTATTGATTTCTAATCAAATGTTGTGCAAAAAGGCGGAAAGTGCTGAGCACCACTGACTGGTCTAAGAAAACCCTCGAAAAAAAAAAAAAATTAGGCGGAGTTTCGAAACACAACTCTGGAGCATTTTTATAAAAAAAAACATGAAGGGTAATTGAAAAGATTCCGAGGGGGACCTCTACAGGAATTCTTAAGGATACTTTGAAGAAAATTTTCAATTGAATCCATGAACGAATTATAAACGAATTTATGAATAATTCCTAAGGGGCTATATTGAGGTGCGTGAAAATAAGGAAAAGATTTTGTAAAAATATGTGGATGTATTTAAAAAAAATCGCTTTTAAGTGGTCGATAAAAACTTTTTGATGGGTTTTTGGCAAATTACTGAATAAAATCACACAAGTTCACTTGAAGGTCTCCTTGGAGGAATTTATTAAAAAATTCCTGGTACAGTTCCTCAAGAAACTACTACAGGCATTCCTGAAAAAATTCTTGGAATTTTCTGAAGGAATTTCTAAAGGAATGCCAGGAAGATTTTCTGACGAAAACTATAAGGAATTCCTTAGTGAATACCTAGAATATTTTTATAAGAATTAACAGGAAAAAGTTCTGAATGAAACATTGGAGGAATTTTGGAAGAATCTTTCAAGGCGTAAAAACTTGAAGTAGTTTTAGGCAAATTACGTTTAATTGACAAAATGAGAGATAAATTTGTGAAAAAATTACCACTTGTTTTGGTGGGATTCGAACCCACGACTCCGTTATCGCTAGTCCGGCGCTACAGAACAAGTTACAACTCTGCAGAATAGAAAGTCAAACTAGATTCGAAGCACCACGTCTATTTCAGACGTCGGCTAGTATGTAAGTTGTAACTTGTTCTGCAGCTTAGTTGGTTAAAGCGCCGGACTAGCGATAACGGGGTTCGAATCCCACCAAAACAAGTGGTAATTTTTTCACAAATTTATCTCTCAATTTGCCAATTAAACGTACTTTGCCTAAAAATACTTCAAGTTTTTACGTCTATTTCAGACATACTAGCCGACTGGTATAGCCGGAAAAGGGCAATAAAATCATTGTCAATCTTTCAAGGGTTTCGGAGAAACTTCTGAAGGAAGTCAGAATCGTGAATTTAACTAATCTACAATTTTGAATTTACTAACTACACCTAGCGTAGCCAGAAATTGTTTCTGGGAGGGGTTTTCAACGGTCAATGATACCTCTTTAGTTTGACACTTACATTTTATAAATAGTAATGAGCAATTGTATACGTAGTTTGAAAAAAGCGGCGCAGCCGAACAATTTTTTCGTCGCAAAGCGCTTTATACTGAAAATTTGTTCCACAAATTTTGGCTGGGCTTTAACCCTAACCCCCCCCCCCCCCCCCGTGGCTACGCCAGTGTGCACGGGTTGTTTTTTTTTGCTATAACTCCTTCAATTTTGAACCAATTGACTTGATTTTTTGTACACGGACAGTTCTAATCGTGCCTACAAGTGCATACAATTTAAAGAGAATCGGTTCAAAATTGACTGAGTTATACACTCGGCGAAAAAAAACTAACGATATTCATCAAAATACCTTATGAATTTTTGCTATGAGGTAATCTTATGGATGTCATTATACATATTTCAGAATAACAACTGAAGAATCTAGTAATTCAACCATTTGCCATCAAGAACTTCTTGAGCGATTCCTGGCAGGAATTTTCTACGGTGACTGCCATTTGAACTGTCATTTCTTCGCAACTGCGTACTGCGATCAAAGAAATAACTGAAATTCAGGCAGGGAATTTCCCATGTATCAAGATAGGCAGGAAAATGTCTTATGATCTGCAAAAAGCCCTTTAGGCTGAAACGCGAAAGGCTGAAATTACAAAAGGCTGAATGCATCAAAAGGCTGAAATAACATAAGGCAGAAATAGTTATTCGACTAGTTTTCAAACGCAACAGCCTAAAGACTACATCAACATAAACAACTCAGATATACCGACATATGTATCACACTAATTGGGAATAATTACATACACACATTATCCTAGCATACACTGATCTTACGGTCTATTTAAAAATTTGCTTTTTGGAAGATTACCCACTACCTAGCCGTGGCAATCGCATTGGTTTTACTTGAGCTTAACGTTTGACCATCCACCCTCTTGTTTATGGTTGGCCAAATTAAGCCATTTCGGGATCTATTAACAGCACAGTATTTTTCGAAAGAATAGCATATATGTCAAAGAAGGGGAAATCTCTGATGATATTGTTAATAGCCATAATAACAAAAATCTCCAAAACAACTGTAGAAAGTTTCTGCCAGGAATCGGTCAAGAAATTTCTTGAGCGATTCCTTTGAAACACGAAACTAGGCTTTAGGGAGAACGCATCTCTTGTGTGTCAAATATTTTATTGTGCTTTTATCTACTCGCGGGTTTGAATTCCAAAACAAGTGGTATTTTCTGCTCCCTTATTTTGTCAATAAAACGCACTATGCACTTATAAGGTTCATGTTTTCACGTCAATTTGAGATATACTGGCCGCCTAGTATAGCCGAAAAAGCGTAAGAAACTGATTGGCAGTCTCTCCAGATTGTTTTCAAAGAATTATTTCAGTGATTTGTTTGAAATAATTTTTGAACAAATTTTTGGAAGCATCCCAAATTCCTGAAAGAGTCATTCTTGGAAGAATTCTTAGGTAATCCTTATAGAATCCTCTATAGATGACTTCAGGAATTTTTTTTGGATATTTCCAAAGAACTTAACGGATATTTAACCTTTTAGTAATCTCCCAGATATTCTCAAAGGATTTCGTCAAGAGTTTTTTTTTACAAATTTCTCAAACGAATTCAACAGGAATGCCTTCAATAATATTCCCAAAAAAAAAAGCTTTAAAGGATCCTTCTTTTGAATTTGAAACTTTTTTTTCAGGAATATAAAATCTTCAGAAATCTTTCTAAGCGATACTTTGAGTAAACCTCTATGGTTCCTTGGTTTATTTTCCCAGATATTCAATCTAGTATTTATTAAAGCATTTTTTTGGAAAATATCTGTAAGGATTCTTCAAGGATTTCCTCCAGAGATTCTCAATAAATAGCATTTCAAATGAATTCTACGGATGTTACTTTTTTCCAAAGATTTTCTGCAATTTCTTTCAAGGATTTGATTAAGAACTCCACCAAAGATGCCTGAAGTTGCATCTCCAAATGTGCAAAAGTTCCTCCAAATATCAATTCTGGAGTTCCAGCAAGAATTTATTTCAAGATTTAATTAATTAATTTAGGAATTTCTCTAACAATTCCTGCAGAAATTCATTCAAGAATTCTTTTAGAGATTTTTGCAATTATTTTTATTTTTCAGGAAATCCTACATGGATTCGGGAACATCCTGATAGACTTTTAAAATAAAAATCTATGAATATTTCTTTGGAAATTTCTTCAATGATTCCTTTACGAACTCGCCTCATGGGACCTTCAGGATTTTCTCCAAGGATTCCTTTTTAAATTTACTCACATATTATTCCAAAAATGTCTCCAAAGATTACTTCGAAAATTTCTACAAGGATTATTTAATGAACTCCTCAAAGTATTTTTCAAAGATTCGTTCAGGAGTTCTTGATGCGTCACTCAGCTTTCAAACGAATCATTGACTTTTTGCTTTTCAATGATTGTTTGCCTCGCGTTTTTAAAGTGATAAAAAAAACTGTCAATTCTGCAGCAACGCAGCAAAAAAAGTATCATCGTAATCACTGCGAGTGAGCATATAGGATGATACTTTTTCACACAGAAATTTGCTTTGGTGGCAGAGAATTATTACTTTGAAATTTCGAGCCACATATGCAACATGGCTGCCGGCGCTGATGATGCCGTAAAAAGCCTTAAAGGGTTCCTTCAAAAATCGTCTATGATTCCTTAATGAACTTCGCAAATAATTTCAATCAATTGCACCGAAGACTCATTGCGCAATTGCTTCTAATATTTTTTTCAGAAATTCCTTCATGGATTCCTTCACGCATTTCTCCAAGGAATACTTAAGGAATTTTGCTAATGGCTTCTTCATGATTTCTTCAAGTATTCTTCCGGGAATTCCTTCATAAAATCCATTAGAAAATACTTCAACGATTTACTCAGAAATTGCTTAAATAATCCTTACAGGAACCTCAGCAAATCTTTTAAGAATAACTTCAACATTTTTTTTTCAAGAATAATGTCAGAGAAAAAGTCAGGGAATCTTTAGAGAATTTTATCGAAAATTATTCCAAAGAATTAGGGTGCCTGTACCAGTTATCGCACTAAAAAATGGCAATAATTATACAAAAATAAGAAGAAGTTTGATTAATGTCGTCGGTATGTCAAATGATTGATAGGTTTCCAAGTCAACGGTCCTTACAAATTTCAAAAATTTTGTATGGGCGAAAGTCTACGAGGGATGAGGGGGGGTCTGAGATTACCAAAATTGAGTCTATGTACGTAGTTTATGGACAGCGCCTTGTCATGCCTGACAAATGTCTGTTTCTTTTCAGTAAGGTACTTGGGACATCATTACCATTAGCATTAAGCAAGTCGCAAAAAATCGGAAGTAGAACAGTCCCAGACTGTTGTTATAAAAATAGCCTCTTTCCCGTCCGTGACCAAAATCAACCGAGATTAGGGGCAAATCATTGTTTCTAAGACAAGATTGACGCAATTCACCATGCTGTCCAAGCCACATCCTAGCGACACCTGAAGAATGGAAAAGAAAAATTAGTTGCACGTCTAAGAAAAGTACGTAGAGACCTATACGTCCTCTCAGACCTTGAGTGTCATGGGAATTTGGTTGTTATTAGTAGAAAGGTTAAGTCCAAAGGATGCGTTTGGTCAACGTGAGGCACCAAAATGATCTACAGGAAAAAACTCACCACTCACCAAATTATACGAAATTCAGTACTCTCGAGACGAAATTTTTAACTTCCACTTGCGTTTCACAAGAAAATTAAAACGATTTCCGGAACAAGACAAATTCTCAAAATAATTGCAAATTATCATACTCAACACTACGTGACTCGCTAAATCGTCAGAAATGAGAAATATGTTGGAAACCGAAGATCAAAGTTCAATTTCAAGCAATTTCTGAGGTAAAATTTGTGAAAGGCATAGCACCACCAGTCGTTTCTAAGTTTGGCTGGCCATATTCAAAACTTGTTGACTATTTTCGACTGTCGAATTTTTACTCTAGGAGGATGGCTTTCCAGTCTAGACAAAAATAAAAATACTGCTATTTTATCTTGCCCGACGTTTTGGTCCGTTTGGGACCTTCTTCTGGGACTCGAATTTCACAGATTTTTCGTCCAGTGTGGTTCTGTGGAACATGTAAATGTCGGTTCAGAGTTTTCCCTCGCCAAAACGGACGGTGTCGGTGTAAGCTAGATTCCAGCTCAGCTTAAGCAAGAGCTTTTCCATGGTTAGGCTTACACCGACACCGTTTGTTTTGGCGAGGGAAAACTCTGAACCGACATTTACATGTTCCACAGAACCACACTGGACGAAAAATCTGTGAAATTCGAGTCCCAGAAGAAGGTCCCAAACGGACCGAAACGTCGCGTCGGACAAGATAAAATAGCAGAATTTTTATTTTTGTCAAGACTGGAAAACCATCCTCCTAGAGCATACTCACTCAAAACAACGCAACGCCTAGCAAATAAAACTCGAGACAGTTTTGAAAACGCCGACACTCGCGCACTACCTGCTACGAGCTTCTTCGGTAAGATACTTGGTAAAGGACTAGATGATATTTATTTGTAACTAGCTGTCCCGGCAAACTTTGTCTTGCCAAGCTGTGGTGGTTTGACAACTGTTGAGGCCATAACGTCACCGCACTCTAGATTGGTTTCATTTCAATCGTGTTGATTTCCTTACCAGCTCTCGAAAATCAGTACTTTATCAACTTTCTTACTTTTCTAGTTGATTTTCGTAACTTTTTTTACATATAAACACAGCCACCATGAATCGAATTGAATCATGCTGATCAGTTCACCCGTTCGTGAGTTTTGTTGCCTCAAAGGGACTTCAAACTCATTTTTATATATATAGACTAGCTGTCCCGGCAAACTTTGTCTTGCCGCCTTGTGGTGGTTTGACAACTGCTGAGTTCAAAATAGCACCGCACTCTAGATTGGTTTCATTTCGATCGTGTTGGTTTTCTTCCCCGGTCATAAAAAATCAGTACTTTCTAAATTTCCTTACTTTTCTAGTTGATTTTCGTAACTTTTTGTACATATAAACACAGCCACCACGAATACGAACCGAACCGTTCAAGAGTCATGCTGATCGGTTCACCCGTTCTTGAGTTTTGTTGCCTCAAAGGAACTTCAAACTCATTTTTATATATATAGATATGTTCAAGGCTTCAAGCTCTTTAGAAATTCACCTATAAACAAAGTTTTGCAACTACCCTCTTTGAAATAGGTATTTGAACCACAAATAACTTCAAATGTACATGCGTGCAAATTCACACATACAACGTCTCATTTCGTGGTAATGAAGCAATTAGTATAAGAAGCTTTGATTAAACATGAGTTTTTGAAGTTATTATTTAACCTGTCGGTACACCGAGAAAAGCAAACGGAAAAAAATCCACTTGGGATGATGCTTCTTATGGGTGCTGCTCGCTCATACGGGTTACCCACCGCCGTACCGGTTCCAATGAAAATGACGACTTCTTTAGGAAGATGATCACACCTATTGAGGTAGCTCCGCTGCGTTGGCTTGGCTAGGAGAAAATCGCTGCCTCTGCTGTTTCCAAGGTACCAGCACCTAGCAGCGACGATTCCGCCTTGAAAGCACACTGACTGACTGTATGCATCCTTAGTGCCGTGTGTATGCCGATTCAACATTAATCATAATTTATTTATGAAAGCTCACGACGAAAATATGGGCTGTAATGGGAAAGGCGTGTGCGTCGTCGATGGAGTGAAACGAGCTTGACGAACGCCGTCGCCGTCGCACCGAGGTCGTTGTCGTCATCGTTGCCGTCGATGCCGCCGCCGCCATCGCATCGTTATTCACCGGAATGACAGAAATAACTTCGTTATGATGTCAAGCACAGCGCATTCAATTTTGCATGATGAATGAACAGCGAAGCCTGGGATCAGGATTAGAGAGAGGGAGCATCAGACCGAAGCTAAAGGATACAATGTCAATGATGCAGTGAAAGAAAACCTGACAGAGCGCTGGTTTTTGAAATTATGATGATGTTGAAGCTGAAAAGCCCGAGAATAGAATTTGCTGAATGCTGCGTTGGAGTAACATAATAATTCTTAGTGAAGCAAGTGAAGGATGTGTTCCTGATAATTATGCAAATAGTAACTGCTTTCAATGGCATACCTGGTTCCTTGATGATAATGAAAACTTATTTCTATAAACTTGAAAGAAGATCGTTCTTCTGCATTACTTTGATTCAATCTACATATTTCCCCATTCACATGTTCCATAATTTGAAACTGGTACAAGATTAACAAAAAAAAACCGGATTAATCCACCTAGTGGTGATAGTGCCTTTCTCGTTGAGTATGTACTCATGATCTTTCCGTCGACGTAAGCACCCTGAATCCTGTGAATACTTTATTTATAAAAGCAAGAATTTTATCCAAGCCATCATCGTTGGGAAACTTATTGATGGCACATATTTCCCTATATTTCCAACGTTATGGTCAATGTATAGACAGCTGAAAAATATCAGACCTCTTAGTTGACTGCGTGACCACCTTTACTGGAGGCCGATCAATACCAAGACTTTATAACAAGCTAAAATATAATTTATTTCAAAACAAAAAATCACTTTACAGTCTTTGATAAAAATTTTCCTGCACACTTTACTGGTTACTAGATTCATAAAATTTGACTAAAAAAATTGAAGCAAGTGAAATTTTTCATACTGAATCCAATTCAAATTTAAACCATATCACAGAGCGCGAGGAGCAACCAGTCGGATCAAAATTTTGCGCAGTAATTTTAGACGCAAAAGGGGATTGAAAAATTTTGTTAGAGGTTGATGCGATTTAAACAGGAATTAAAAAAAAAGGTGTGATTCGTTGAGCCCGCTTCAGTTTTGTAAAGATTTTGTTCTCTTACACATATTTATCGCTGTTTTCACCGCTTCCTATGAGATACCTGGAACCGGTTCCAAGACTGTACCTATTGTTTTAAATACTTATGGTCTGAGACTAGTTTCTTGCTAACTGTTCAACAGGTTTTCTGAAAAGCCGAAAATTGATGTGCATGCATGGATTTGATTCATTTTTCATTTTGGTCATTCTGGCGGAACATACAAAACGGGATCTGGAACACTATCGGTAGTCTCTGATGTGATCAAAGGCTGTGTTCCTGAAAACCGTTCATTAGGTTATCAAAATAGCCGCGATTCAATATGTCGCATGCATGGATTTGGCTCTCATATGCATTTCCAGCAACAACCGGAACCGGTTCCGGAATACTGCTGGTTGTACCAAATATGGTCTGAAACCATTTTCTTGCTATCCGTTCATCAGGTAATCTAAAGAGCCGCGATTTGATGTGTCGCATGCATGGGTTTGGTTCACTTTTATATTTGACCACTTCCGGAGGGACATTCGGAACTGGTTCCAGAGCACTACCGGTAGTCTCGCTGTGATCTAAGGCTACTTTCCTGCTTACCGTTCACCAAGTTATCGAAAAAGCCGTTATTTGATGTGTCGCATGCATTTGGTTTGGTTCACTTTTATATTTGGCCATTTCCGGCGGGGCACCCGGAACCGGTTTCGGAACACTACCAGTAGTCTCTGCTGTGATCTAAGGCTATTCTCATGCTTACTGTTCTTCAGGTTATCGAAAAAGCTGCTATTTAATGTGTCGCACGCATGGGTTTGGTTCCCATCTACATTTGGCCACTTCCGGTGGGACACACGGAACCGGTTCCGGAATACTACTGGTTTTCCTAAATATAGTCTGATTTCATTTTATTGCTAATCGTTCATCAGTTTATCAAAAGAGCCGCGATTTATGTGTCGCATGCATGGGTTTGGTTCAATTTTATATTTGGCCACTTCTGGCGGGGCACCCGGAACCGGTTCCGGTACACTACCGGTAGTCTCTGCTTGATCACAGGCTACTTTCCTACTCACTGTTCATCAGGTTATCGAAAAAGCTGCTATTTGATGTGTCGCATGCATGGGTTTGGTTCACTTTTATATTTGGCCACTTTTGGCGGGACACCCGGAACCGGTTCCGGAACACTACTGGTTCAGATATGGTCTGAGACTATTTTCCTGCTTACCTTTCATCAGGTTATCGAAAATCAAGTGGTTTGATGTGTCGCATGCATGTGTTAAATGCATTTTCATATCTGGCCCCTTCCTGTGGTACCGGTCCGGAACACCTAAATGGCCATAACTCCGGAACGGCTGGACCGATCCAAACCATTTTCAATAGGAAACAATGGCACCAGATTCACCGTCGAATGAAACGTCGAAGAATTTCCTGCATGAATCCCCGAGGGAGTTCCTGAAGGAATCCCTAAGGGAGTTCCTGGAGGAATCCCTAAGGGAGTTCCTGGAGAAATCCCTGAGGGAGTTCCTGGAGGATTCCCTGAGGGAGTTCCTGCAGGAATTTCTGAGGGAGTTCCTGGAGGAATCCCCGAGGGAGTTCCTGGAGGAATCCCCGAGGGAGTTCCTGGAGGAATCCCCGAGGGAGTTCCTGGAGGAATCCCCGAGGGAGTTCCTGGAGGAATCCCCGAGGGAGTTCCTGGAGGAATCCCCGAGGGAGTTCCTGGAGGAATCCCCGAGGGAGTTCCTGGAGGAATCCCCGAGGGAGTTCCTGGAGGAATCCCCGAGGGAGTTCCTGGAGGAATCCCCGAGGGAGTTCCTGGAGGAATCCCCGAGGGAGTTCCTGGAGGAATCCCCGAGGGAGTTCCTGGAGGAATCCCCGAGGGAGTTCCTGGAGGAATCCCCGAGGGAGTTCCTGGAGGAATCCCCGAGGGAGTTCCTGGAGGAATCCCCGAGGGAGTTCCTGGAGGAATCCCCGAGGGAGTTCCTGGAGGAATCCCCGAGGGAGTTCCTGGAGGAATCCCCGAGGGAGTTCCTGGAGGAATCCCCGAGGGAGTTCCTGGAGGAATCCCCGAGGGAGTTCCTGGAGGAATCCCCGAGAGAGTTCCTGGAGGAATCCCCGAGGGAGTTCCTGGAGGAATCCCCGAGGGAGTTCCTGGAGGAATCCCCGAGGGAGTTCCTGGAGGAATCCCCGAGGGAGTTCCTGGAGGAATCCCCGAGGGAGTTCCTGGAGGAATCCCCGAGGGAGTTCCTGGAGGAATCCCCGAGGGAGTTCCTGGAGGAATCCCCGAGGGAGTTCCTGGAGGAATCCCCGAGGGAGTTCCTGGAGGAATCCCCGAGGGAGTTCCTGGAGGAATCCCCGAGGGAGTTCCTGGAGGAATCCCCGAGGGAGTTCCTGGAGGAATCCCCGAGGGAGTTCCTGGAGGAATCCCCGAGGGAGTTCCTGGAGGAATCCCCGAGGGAGTTCCTGGAGGAATCCCCGAGGGAGTTCCTGGAGGAATCCCCGAGGGAGTTCCTGGAGGAATCCCCGAGGGAGTTCCTGGAGGAATCCCCGAGGGAGTTCCTGGAGGAATCCCCGAGGGAGTTCCTGGAGGAATCCCCGAGGGAGTTCCTGGAGGAATCCCCGAGGGAGTTCCTGGAGGAATCCCCGAGGGAGTTCCTGGAGGAATCCCCGAGGGAGTTCCTGGAGGAATCCCCGAGGGAGTTCCTGGAGGAATCCCCGAGGGAGTTCCTGGAGGAATCCCCGAGGGAGTTCCTGGAGGAATCCCCGAGGGAGTTCCTGGAGGAATCCCCGAGGGAGTTCCTGGAGGAATCCCCGAGGGAGTTCCTGGAGGAATCCCCGAGGGAGTTCCTGGAGGAATCCCCGAGGGAGTTCCTGGAGGAATCCATGAGGGAGTTCCTGGAGGAATCTTCAAGGGAGTTCTTGAAGAATTTGAAAAAACATCGTGTATTGATAACACGGACGCAATTATATGTTCAAAATTGGAACCATTGTTTGTCGCACTGGAACCGAATAAGCCACATTGAACTGAGAAAACAAGCTACTTGACCATCACAGCAAAACTTCAATTGCCCATCAACAACTTTTTCCGTTCATGAACCACCCGAATGGTGGTGGTGGCTGGTTTTGTTCGCACCAAGCACAGAAAAGTAAGTAGCTTCCACCCGGGACCGCAAATAGCTTACCGACCAGCATTATGTCCACTGCGTCAGGGACACCACTATAGAGAGTCTCCCAAATAGCAGTCCGACCAGCCAGCACCACCAGTAAATGAACTTCTACCGGGGTGCGTTCCTTTTTTGATTAGAGTTTAACGCAATTTACTGAAAAGTGGATTATATTTCAAGCGTTGGCACAAAAAGCACTCACCCAGCATGGCCGTTGTCGTCTTCGTCGTCCTCATCGTCGTTGGCTCCGTTGCAAAATAGGGTACTCCTCGGGGGTCTGTTTTTCCTCATTCACACTATCAAGGAGACCCCCCTCCCCCGTTCTCAGCCACTTTCAGCTCAGTTCAGTTGATGTAGAACAAGCGGTGCAGCTTCAAAGTTCGCTGCAGCTTGACTGTTGCCATATTGGTTGCCTCTGCGCCGGCCTGTTCTTGTCACAAGTGCAGAAAATGATAATGGAATGAAAGTGATATTATGCAAATATCGTTTTCTTCGTCTCGGAAGACTGCAGGAAAGAACCGGGAAGAGCCAACCCCATAATGTAGTGATGCTACCCGACGTAAGACTTCTACATATAGAGACACTCTTCAGTTGAAAACTGCATTCCTGGATGCTGCTGCTGCTGCTGCCGCTCGGTATAAACACAGCAATTGTGCAAGAATGCTGCAAAAGTGAGAGGAATGTTGGAAAAACATGTTTATTCTCTTATTTTATCAGGCACCCAGGACGACGACGACGACGGAGGAACGCCAGCAAACTGAATGAATTGTGGGTGGTGTCCCTTGTCAGAAGTAACCTCGAATTACAACCTGATGCAAGCTTGCCCCACCTAACCAGGGAGAACAGAACAGAGCTGCACTGGGATTTGTAAAGTGTTTTACTTTGAGTAATTGCTTCGTCAACTGCTGGCTGGTTCACGTGCACAAGTCTCGGTTTGTCTGTTGGGACCCGCCCGGTGCCGTAGCAAATCCTCTGTGTACACAAGGTGCAAGCTCTTCCGGGCTGCAATAAGTTGGGATTTGTGAAACGAGAGCTCTGGAGCTGGAAGTTGGGTATCAGTGTTTCCTCTACTGACTGCAGCCAAGATGCCAGATGATTAGCAGCGTAACTAGATGGCCTGGCATTAGGTTTATTAAATTATTCGTGCGGTGTTTGCTCAGGTAACCGTCCGGGATGAATAATAGAAGCTTAGTCTAATAAGAAATCTCTAATTAAGGGCGTCGTTTGACTTATGCTTCTCTGCGTAATCTGGTGCTTAGAGTATATTGTGTTGTGGAAAATATTCCCCTTTTCTCTTAATGACGCCAACATCCTCTGAAAAAATAGTTGAGTTGGATTGCAAAAACAACAAACAATAAACCTTAATGTTGTAAAAAAAGTTTGCTATCAATATTGTGATGCAATTGAAGTCCTTCTCAACATAACAGATTTAGATACTGCTTTTGCAATGATTTTTTGGAAGGTTTACCTTTTAACTCTTTGGGTCCTGAATTTGTCCAAGGCTTATTGAACAGTTTTGTTTACAAAAAATGATGAAATACATTTTGTGCTAGGTCATACAAACTGTCCTTGAGATTACATCACAAGGTCTATGGATGCAATAGTATCTTTTAACATCTTGAAATCCTGCGATATTAAATTCACAAAGTCCAGATCTTAGAATAGTTTAGCAAACATTCAAATATTAGTTTCAGTGTTCTAGGTACCTAGTTCCAACTTCAATTAAGTTTACAGTAATTGATCTTCAGCTGCTGCTGTTTGATTAGTGGTTGCTTTCGAGCAGTGGTTCCGAAGCTTGTTGGAGTTTTGGAAGTTTTCACCTTCCTTGTTTGAAATTTTCAAAATAAAATTAAAAACTTCAAACCTGTGTCAAAATCTGAGAATTCTCATTATTGTATAGGTTAGTAGCCCTCAAACCAAGCTCGTGCGCAAGAGAGGAGTTTTGAGGGTTGAACCTCTCGCATTGCCCTCCCATAAGCGGATACAAATCCCTCCTTTGTCACCTTTTCTGTACTTGGGACTGTCCCAAACTATTTACGAGGAACTGCAGATCTCTCAACTTCATCGGGAGCACCCGCATACTCGCCGATAAACTGAAGGACCGCGGGTTCGGAATCATAGCGCTGCAGGAGGTGTGTTGGACAGGATCCATGGTGCGAACGTTTAGAGGTAATCATACCAGGTGTCAGGCCATTCGCCCGTTTGATTCGTGTTGTAGGTTGTTTAATGATGTGTGTGACTCGTTTGATTTTAATATAAGTAAATTAGTGTTTAAAAATATAATTAAGTCTAGCTGATCAGTCTGTGCGGCATTCAGCCGAAGATGTTGTCAAATAAAAATTAAAAATTAAATTAAAATTCGGCCGAAGGTCATTAGGCCGAAGGCCATTCGGCCGAAGGTCATTAGGCCGAATGGTCATTAGGCCGAATGGTCATTAGGCCGAATGGTCATTAGGCCGAATGGTCATTAGGCCGAATGGTCATCAGGCCGAATGGTTCTTGCCGTTACGACCCCACTGAGACAAAGGCTGCTTCTCAGCTTAGTGTTCTATGAACACTTCCACAGTTATTAACTGAGAGCTTCCTCTGCAAATGACCATTTTTTTTTATCTGTATTAACGAGATTTTTAGCCCTAGGCTAGTTCATCTCGGGACCCACGCTTTACTTCCCTTCCGAAGGAAGAACTCACATTTTGTGAGTTTGTCGGGAGATTCGATCCCAGGTCCTCGGCGTGATAGTCAAGTGTTCTAACCATCACACCAGGTCTGCTCCACAAATGACCATTTTGCATGTGTGTATCGTGTGACAGGCACGAAGATACTTTATTGATGCTGAATCTACTGATATTTTACCCATGATTTTTTCCTTCTTTTAAATATAGGCTGTTCTTTCTAGTATCATTGCTAAAATAGTTTTTGGCGCTGAAACTGCTGATATTCAATTCATAAATTTTTCCTTCTTTAAAACATAGGCTATTCTTTCTAGTTTCATTGTTAAACTAGTTTTTCTCAAAAATTGTTGGAAAAGGTAAAAACAACGGCTAACTTTCAATTCGTCCTGATGACCATTCGGCCTAATGACCTTCGGCCTAATGACCCAGCATCATCATACCATCTATCAGATTTGCTTCAACACACGTAATCTGGGAACAGCACCACAGCACCACAACAAACGGAATCGCAAATCGATCACGTTCTGATTGATGGACGGCACTTCTGCGACATTATCGACGTCAGGACCTATCGTGGCGCTAATATCGACTCTGATCACTACCTGGTGATAGTTAAACTGCGCCCAAAACTCTCCGTTATTAAGGCTTATTAGTGTGTCAGTCAAATATGGCAGACTTGTAATGATCAACACAAATATATGATAGTATGTGTGAAGAAGGATTCCTCTGCAGAAAATCTGAAAATAATACTATTCATACCTGGTAATTCTTGATGGGAATCTATCATATCACAAATCGAACACCATAGCACTCATTTCACCAAAAACTGCGGGATGAAGTTGAATAAACACAATTTTTCTTTGCCTGCTGCGATACTCGTCGAATCTGCTTCAAATACTTCTTCTTCTTGGCGTCAAAACACACTCCAGCGAACACAATTTTGATCACTAAATTAACGAACTTAAACGTATCATACAGCTCACATAAAGTATTATGACAAATAAAACATACCAATAAACTATGTCAGCCACTTTTTTATTCTATTTATCGATAATTAGCTCGGAATTATTAAACTAAACATCACGCTCAAATTCTAAGTTTCTTTTTTCGTTTTATTTTCACCGTACACTGCATGCAGTAATGTGGGTAGATAATCATTGATCATCATAAACAGTGATGTCAAAAAAATTTTGATTCAAGCTTGTGAATATTTGAAAAAAAAATCAAATTAATTCTAGTACAAACTGAAATATTCAATGAAAAAAATACTATTCATTTGTTTTAATTTTATATTAAAAAAAAACAATGTTTTCCTTGAAACGCATTCGAAATTCAGTAATTGATTTCGGTTGCGCAAAAAAAACATATACATATTGGCAACACTAGCTCCAACTGAGAATGGTAAACAAAAACAAGACCGTCTGTGCAGCGCGTAAACAAAACAGTTACGAAAGATGCCGCGAGTATCCAAAAAACGGAAAGCAGCGATTCTGCGCTGCATCCAGCGAAAGAAAAGGACGATGGATGAAGATCGGGACCAAATTCGAGCTAGTGTGGGACCAGCCAACCCAGATTTGATGGAAATTGGGCAGCCAGATGGACCAAATGAAGGTAGGTTTTCAATTCCATTCAATGTTGTTGGAAACATTTACGTTTCTTACACACAAGAATTGTATTGTCATCACGGTATGAAACAACCTCGATTTGTTTTTCAGATCATTACCTGGATTGCTTTGAAATGCCAAGCCCATGTTCGTCGCCGGGTTCCTATTCAGAACCAGATATCATTCTGCCCCCTTCACAGGACGGAAACGAAACTGCGTCTTCTGAGCAATTACATGCATACGCAAGTAGCCCGGCAGATTTACGATCGATGGATTATGATGAGATGTCGTTACCTGAAATGCCCTTCATCGGTGTGTTAGAGACTGGTTGGTCGGAAAACAACGGCATTGACTTTCCAGAAGTTTCGCCCACCACCCCTCCATCGCCGCATCTTCAAGTCTTGACTTGTGCAGAAGCGCCGCGTCAAGGTTCTGACTGGTCGGTCATTCGGCACACTGAGTTACCTCAGAATGACCACGAAGACAATCTATGGTCAGCGTGTAGCGTGGATGCAAGTGTTTCAACGGGATTATGCTTTGAACCTTCGCTACTGTCACCAATTCTTGCTACAACATCCGATATCGAACCCCAATCACCGTTATCACCTTGTTCCATCACGAGAGGCGAACGTGCATCTACACCGCTGCCTTTGACCAACTCTTACGATTATCAGCACGGTTCTAGTAGTCATTTGCAAATCAAAGATAATTGTGCAAACCCGCTGGCAAGCCCGCTGGTTAATTTGACGGCGACTACTTCGACGGGGACGCTGATGAATAGCAACGTTATAGAGCAAAACACTAACTATCCTATTGGTAAAATAAAGTTATTATCTTCAAAAATATAGTGTTATTAACTACATAAATTATTCCAGACAACCGAAGTGAAGAAAAACTCGTTGGAACTAACACGTTTCAGTCTGGCCGAATCACCTTAACAAGGACAAAAACCACTATAATCAGTATCCCAGGGAAGCCTCCCGGAGTCGAAGGTCTTGACCATTTAGATTGCTATTGCGAGGCCTGCATCAAATGTGCTACACATAACCAGTCGTCGTTGAAAACTGTCAGGAGCGACCCAAAACTTGAAATTCAAGATGACGATACAACCAAATCAAAAATGCTGGATATATACGCAACGTTGAACAAACTTGATTTGCCGACAGGGGTTCACGATAGCAGCCGATCGTTCGTAGAAACTGCTACGAAATCCCCTCGGAAAACAGCAGCAACTGCGAAAAGGTATGTATGTGTGGTTATTTTTAAAGTTCTATTATGCTGATGTTCGGCACAAGTGCAGATTAAAGCACATACCGCATAGGCTACACGCATTGGCTTTAAACAGTATGGTGTGATTATGTTGGAATGTGATAAATCGCTGCTCTCCTGTACTATCCGGATATCTTGTGAAAACCAGTCTTGCAGAGTTATCCGGCATTCTCACAAAATGCCCTGCCCATCGTATCTTTCCAAAAAATGCGATACACTGCTACAAAATACGAACACGTGGAATATGCTCAAAACAAATCGCGCGGTAGTTGGATTAGTTTTGCGAGTGTTACAAGACCAGCAGGCATTCATATTCGATGAAAATCGCATGTTTATCGACCCGTGTCACCAATTTTTGTGTTGTGTTCCAGATGGTAACTACAAAAATTCACGTTGAATGCTACTTTACTTTAAATATTTTTAACGCCCACTTGCAGGAGTCTCAAGTGATGGTTCCATGATTCTACTAATAAAGAAAAAGGAATCGGCTGGCAACATAAGAGAACTTGCAGCAACACCGAAAGGAGTCCTGGGATGTAAGTTCAAGGATGGAGTTATCAGTTTGGATCGTAAAACTACCATGGAGATTCAAGCGGCTCTACATATTTGTTGCAGTACTCAATGCCTGATTTTCTTCATGTTGGGATCCAACGTGTCAAACTATCTATTTAAAATTGTCGACAAAGATGTGGAATTTTTTGCATCGAACCTTGAACAGAAGATTAATGATTTTATTGACGATTACTTTTTGAAGAAGCTTGTTGAAAAGCAAATCGTTGTGAAGCAGTAAGGGTAATTACCACAAGCTCTTTCCTGTTGCGAATTATCGAATATAAAAATTTCACTGCCTTTTTTCTTCAATAGAAATAATAAATATGAGAAAAAATAAGGCAAAACACTTTATCGTCATTATTTAACATGATTTTAGCATAATACAGCTTCTGCTTATTATTTTATTTTTCAATATGCCATAGAATAATTTGTTTATCAATTCCGAAAAACTTATCAAAAATTACGTCATGTAAAAATTACCATTGTCAACCCCCTTCCAAACGTTTTGTTACGTAATTAATGGAGGTTCGCTAGTCTGAAAATACGTTATATATGCTGGCTAGCATAAAGTGCGATTATGGTAAAACTATGCTGGACTATGGTGGATCTTGAACGCACATAAATGCCCCATTTGGTATTCAACCGCATTAGCAATATACTTTTGAATAGGGTAGGCACTCTTCGCTATAACTCAGTTAATTGCAAACCAATTGGCTTAAAATGATGTACACGGATAGATACTATACGTATCTCATCGCGTTCCAAAAATTGTGTCAATTGGTTCAGGATTGGCTGAGTTATAGCAGAAAAGTGCCCAAAATAGGACCCCTGCCGAGATGGTTCCACTTCCCTACCTGTTCGAATTTATCTGGCCTAGCGTAGTGCTAAGTGTAGCAAACATGGATTTGCACAATAATATGTTGCTTAGAATCTAGGAGGATTATCATTTGAAATTGTGCAAACCATAAAAATAATCCATGTTATATGTGTAATAAGTGACAAAAAAACCTGCTAAGTGAGTTAATTAGATGGAAATAAGTTTTATTTGATACTTCACATTTTATTCTTTTTTGAATGAAAACCGTTACATAGTGGCAATACTCATAGTGGAAACAGCAAGAACACACTGCCAGGTGAATTAATCCATCGCACAAATTGAATCTGACAGTTTTGTTTGTTTCGCATAAACAAATCTGCATAAACAAATAGCATTCACATATACTCCTGTACTGTTGATGATCATTCTATCACTAATACAAAAGCGAAATACTGTGACGGAGTATCACCTTAACAATGTACAGTACAAGCGGCCGCCCAGGTACGATCTTAAGTGACTGAAGCAACCGGATGTCGCCACCGCATACGCGCAGAATCTCGAGGGTTGCCGTACGAGGGTGTGCTCGATGAGGCCCCTCTAGAGGACTGCTGGAGTACAGTCAAAGCAGCCATCAACAACGCAGCCGATAGCACTATCGGGTACGTAGAACGGAGTCGACGAAACGATTGGTTCGACGAGGAGTGCAGAGCGGTAATGGAGGAGAAGGATGCAGCGCGGTAATGCTGCAGCATGGAACCCGACAGAATGTGGAGCGATACAGACAGAAGCGGAAGCAGCAGACCCGTCTCTTCCGGGAGAAAAAGCGCCGCCTGGAAGAAGCGGAGTGCGAGAAAGCTCAACGCATCCCGCAAAGGCTACCTGCCGCAAGCCGAAATCTGCAGGGTTAAGGACGGGAGCCTCCTGACGGACAAACATGAGGTAATCGAAATGTGGAAGCAGCTCATCGACGAGCACCTGAATGGCGAAAATAATGTAGGCACGGGGTACCAAGGCACCAGAAGAAATGACTATGTTGGGGCAGCAGAGGACGGGAACGAACCAACTCCCACGCTGATGGAAGTTAAGGATGCCATCCACCAGCTCAAAAACAACAAATCGGCTGGTAAGGACGGTATCGCGGCAGAACTCATCAAGATGGGCCCGGAAAAGTTGGCCACCTGTCTGCACCAGTTAGTAGTCATGATCTGGGAAACCAAACGGCTATCGAAGGAGTTGAAAGAAGGGATAATCTGCCCCATCCACAAGAAAGGGGATAAGTTATGTGTGAGAACTTTCGAGCGATCGTCATTTTGAATGCCGCCTACAAAGTGCTATCCCAGATCATCTTCCGTCGTCTCTCAATTAAAGTAAATGAGTTCGTGGGAAGTTATCGACGGCCGATCGACAACGGACCAGATCTTCACTGTACGGCAAATCCTCCAGAAATGCCGTGAATACCAGGTCCCAACGCACCACCTGTTCATCGAATTCACAGCGGCATACGACAGTATTGACCGCGCAGAGCTATGGAAAATCATGGGCGAGAACAGCTTTCCCGGGAAGCTTACCAGACTGATGAGAGCAACGATAGACGGTGTGCAGAACAGCGTAAGGATTTCGGGTGAACTATCCAGTTCATTTGAATCTCGACTGGGACTACGACAAGGTGATGGACTTTCCTGCCTGCTATTCAACATCACCCTGGAAGGTGTTATGCGACGAGCCAGGCTCAACAGCCGGAGTACGATCTTCACGAAATCCGGCCAATTTGTCTGTTTTGCGGATGACATGGACATTATTGTTAGAACATTTGGAACGGTGGCAGAACTGTACACCCGCCTAAAACGTGAAGCAGCTAAGGTCGGACTGGTGGTGAATGCGGCTAAGACAAAGTACATGCTGGTACGTGGGACTGAGCGAGACAGGACAAGCTTTGACAGCAATGTTATGATAGACGGGGATACTTTCGAGGTGGTAGAAGAATTCGTCTACCTCGGTTCCTTGCTAATGGCGGACAATAACGTGAGCCGTGAAATACGAAGGCGCATCATCTGTGGAAGTCGTGCCTACTATGGGCTCCAGAAGAAACTGCGGTCAAAAAAGATTCACCCCCGCACCAAATGTACCATGTACAAGACGTTAATAAGACCGGTAGTTCTCTACGGACACGAGACATGGACGATGCTCGAGGAGGACCTGCAAGCACTCTGAGTTTTCGAGCTTGGCTTGCTAAGGACGATCTTCGGCGGCGTGCAGGAGAACGGTGTGCGGCGGAGAAGGATGAACCACGAGCTCGCTGCACTTTACGGCGAACCCAGCATCCAGAAAGTGGCCAAAGCCGGAAGGATACGGTGGGCAGGGCATGTTGCAAGAATGCCGGACAACAACCCTGCAAAGTTGGTGTTTGCTAACCATCCGGTTGGTACACGAAGCCGTGGGGCGCAGGGAGCACGATGGGCGGACCAGGTGGAGCGTGATCTGGCGAGTGTTGGGCGTGACCGACGTTGGAGAGCTGCAGCTGCAAATCAAGTATTATGGCGGCAAATTGTTGATTCAGTATTATCATGAATTTGATGTTAACTAAATAAATGAATGCCCTTTTGCTTCTAACCCCCGAAATTCTTGGTGAACTAATGAAAGAAATTCCTCAAAAGATGCCCCTTCCGCAATAAGAACAGAAAAATTTTGTTATTGGGGCTCATAGAATTCTAACTGAGACTATGACAAACCTCCGAGATATTCAGAGTTATCCAAACTGTCCTGCAATACAGAGCATGATATGTACAGGCGTAAAACAAGGTTTTTTATTATGCTGAGTTTCGTAACATAACCCACCGTAAGGATTGTAATTGGAAAGCTCAAAATACATACTTAGTAGCTCTACGTTCCTGTTGGAACTTGGCCTGCTTGTCTTTAACTTAGTGTTCCTTAAGCACTTCCACAGTTATTCATTGAATGGCTTTTTTGCCAGCCACTGCATGAATTTTGTATATTGTGAAGCAAGTGCAATCATACACTATGCCCAGGCAAGTTGAGAAAAGTTCCCGTCTGGAACAGTAATTGAACCAGCTCTCTCCAGATTAGCGATCTACCCACAACGCTTCCGTGCCGTCAACCGAAACATGTAAGGATAAGGACGGAAGCCTCTTGACGGACGGACGAGAAGTGATCGAAAGGTGTAAGCAGCACTTCGATGAGCACATGAATGACGTTGAGTATGTATGTAGGCACAGGAGACAACGGCAATGCAATGAAGGAAACGACTACGCCAGTAGTGTAGCAGAGGACGGAAATGAGCTAACTTCCACGCTGATGCTAGTTAAGGATGCTATTCACCTGCTCAAAATCAACAAAGCAACTTGTAAGGATGGTATCGCAGCTGATCTCATCAAGATGGGCCCAGAAAAGTTGGTCACTATGGGAAACCGGATCCTACCGAAGGAGTAGAAGGAAGGGGTAATCTGCCGCAAAAAGCGATCATTTGGAATATGAGAACTTCCGAGAGATTCACCATTTTGAATACTGCCTACAAAATGCTACATCAGATCGTCTTCCGTAGTCTGTCAACAAGAACGAATGAGTATGTGGAAAGTTATTGAGGCTGACGGTTATGGAAAATCATGGAGGAAACCGTTTTAACTGAGATACTTACCAGACTGACCAAAGTATCAATGAACGGTGTGCAAAACTTCAGAAAACAAAAGGTAAAGATGTCATACAATTTGCACTTAATCACAGATTTGATAAGCATAATATAATGTAAGTTGGTACCACGATCAGAACATCAAACTATTTAGGTACACACGAAAAATGGCATGTCCACCGCAGCGACAGTTCATAAAATAAGCCACGACAAAATACAATTGACTGGTTGAAGGTCTGGCCCAGAACCGTTTGTTCTGTGAGCGGCCCCGTTTCGGATCGGAAGGGCCGCTGGAAGAATCCAGCGGGGAAAATGATGAAAAGCACAATTCATTTTCGCGGTGTTCTTCCTGGCACATGCCATCATCCTGGTGGGCACAAGTTACCCGATGAGGATGTGGTTGGCAAAAATAACAACACGGATTACAACCTCGGAACAAGCAGCCGCCGGTTTCCGTGGAGCATGCATGTATGAATATCATTGGTGGGAACAGAGAAGGGGTCGGCCCACCCTGTTGGGGAGAAACTTTCCCGGAATCGACATCGATGGATCCGGTAGGCGAACGCAACCACACACGCAGCAATAAATAATGGACGCACATTCCCGAGCTTTTGCACACATTTACTCAGGCTCAAAGTGTTGCGCTCGATGTTCGAACAACGCAGCAGCGTGGCATGGCAGCATGTTGGGAGTATTTATTCGTCCAGCGAGGGTTGAGTTATTGCATTACTCAACGAATTTTCCGGAACAATGCTGGAAGAGGATAGAAAAAGTGGAAAACCGCCGAATGGAGGCAATAAGCGGAATTCAAATATAATATGATGAAATTTGGTGGTATCGTTACGTATAGGAAACAAAATGTGGTAAAAACTGGTGATTCAACTAGTAAAAATCGGAACGATAAATACTGTTTTGATTGAATTTCCACATCTGCTAAACTGAATTCAATATTGTTTGTTCGAGATGTGTGATCAACTAATCGAGACCCTAACTGAAAAACAAAATTCAAACTTTTGCTGGGAACATTAAACGATTCGATAACCTTCAATACTAGACGAACATACTGTCAAAAATTTGGAGAGGTATATTTTGGAGTTTTTGAGATATTTGATATTTTGTAATAGTATTAGTAAAATTGATGCCAGCGTCTAACTCTTGACCGTGCCATTACGGAGATATGGTTTCTCTGAGAAAGTTGTTTTTTTTTTGACAAAATAAATAACTCTTTCATTGACATCAAAATTCTAATACCTACTATTTTTTTTGGTTATTGACATAAGTAGTTTATGGCAGCCTATTTATTGCACCCATAAATAATCAAAAAGCGCTCCATAAAGAATGAACATATGTTCCATGAAAATGTGCAATGTTACCCATATATAATTGAAAACGTTCCATACTTTATAAAAAATGTACCGGTAGAACATACAAATTTCTCATTAAAAGTGAAATTTTGCACCAATAAATAATACTGAAATGCTCCATAATAAAATACAAATGCTCCATAGAAAAATGCAAATGCTCCATAAAAAATTAAAATTGTACCCATAGAAAATTGAATATTGCTCCATAGAAAAATTAAATTGCTCCATAAAAAAATGAAATTGCACCATAGAAAGTAGACAAATGCTCCATAAGTATTATCAAACAACACCATAAAAATACAATTTGCTCCATAAATTTTTTTTTATAAAGTATGGAACGTTTTCAATTATTTATGGGTAACGTTGCACATTTTCATGGAACATATGCCCATTCTTCATGGAGCGCTTTTTGATTTTCTATGGAGCATTTGCAATTTGTTATGGTTGCAATAACCTTTTGCCGTAGTTTATTCTGAACATACTTACATTACCGATCAGGCTAAGGCCTGGGTGGCCTCTGCTGTACATTACTCTCCATTCCATTCGGTCCATGGCTGTGTGTCTCCGGTTCCGCTCTGTACGTAGGGTCCGCAGATCGTCCTCCACTTGGTCGACCCATCTAGCTCGCTGCGATCCACGTCTTCTTGTACCGGTCGGATGACTCTCGAGAACCATTTTAGTCGGGCTGCTATCCGACATGCTGATGACGTGACCCGCCCACCATAGCTTCCCGATTTTCGCGATGTGGACGATGGTTGGTTCTCTCAGCAGGTGATGCAGCTCGTGGTTCATTCGCCTTCTCCAAGTTCCGTCTTCCATCTGCACTCCGCCGTAGATGGTAAGCAACACCTTCCGTTCGAAAACTCCAAGGGCGCGTTGGTCCTCTGCACGTAGGGTGTTTCGTGCCCATAGAGGACGACCGGTCTAATCAGCGTTTTGTAGATGGTTAACTTCGTGTTACGGCGAACTTTATTCGATCGTAGATTTCTGCGGAGTCGATATAAATTCGGGGTGGCGGGCGCGCTGATTCCTCCCTGGATCCCTTTGCCATCATGTACTTTGTCTTCGACACATTAATGACTAATCCGATTCGTCTGGCTTCACTCTTTAATCGGATGTACGTTTCCGCCATCGTCTCAAATTTACGAGCAATAATATCAATATCATCAGTGAAACCAAGCAGCTGAATGGACTTCGTGAAAATCGTCCCACTCGTGTTTATCCCTGCTCCCCTTATTACGCAATGTTGAACAGCAAGCACGAAATACCATCACCTTGCCGTAACCCTCTGTGAGATTCGAAGGGACTCGAGAGTGTCCCTGATCCTCGAACTACGCACATCACTCGATACATTGTCGCCTTGATCAACCGTTTCAGTTTATCCGGGAATCCGTATTCGTACATAATCTGCCATAGCTGTTCTCGATCGATTGTATCATACGCCGATTTGAAATCAATGAACAAGTGATGTATGGGCACGTTGTATTCGCGGCATTTCTGCAACACCTGGCGGATGGCAAACATCTGGTCCGTTGTAGCGCGTTCAACCATAAATCCATTCTGATATTGCCCCACGAACTCTCTTGCAATCGGTGATAGACGGCGGCATAAAATTTGAGGGAGTATCTTGTAGGCAGCGCTCAGTAGTGTGATCGCGCGGTAGTTCCCGCAATCCAACTTGTCGCCCTTTTTGTAGATGGGACACACGATACCTTCCATCCATTCCTCCGGTAATACTTCCTCCTCCCAAATCTTGGTAATGACCCAGTGTAGTGCTCTCACCAGTGCTTCTCCACCGTATTTTAGAAGCTCGCTTGGTAGTTGATCTGCCCCAGCGGCTTTGTTGTTTTTCAACCGGCCAACTTCCTCCTCAATCTCTTGAAGGTCAGGGGCCGGAAGTCTTTCGTCCTGTGCACATACTCCTAGATCTGTTACCACCACGCCACCTTCGGTACTTGCAACATCGCCATTGAAGTGCTCATCGTAATGCTGCCGCCACTTCTCGACCACCTCACGCTCGCTCGTGAGAATATTCCCGTGATTATCTCGGCACATGTCGGCTTGTGGTACAAAGCCTCTGCGCGAGCGGTTCAGCTTCTCGTAGAACTTTCGCGTGTCCTTAGCGCGGTACAGCTCTTCCATCACTTCGCGATCTCGTTCTTCCTACTGGCGCTCCTTCATCCGAAAGACTGAGTTCTGCGCCTGTTTGTAACGTGCCTCATTCGCTCTCGTACGGTGTTGTAGCATTCTTTTCATTTTGAAACTGTTTTTATTCGCCATCTTGTTCGCCATCGTACCAGTCGTTTCTGTGATTCGGAGTCACGAAGTTTTGAGCCACTTCTACGTTACGCAGCTGCTCGATCTAGCTGAAGTCAGAAGGACAACAGTGCCCAGGCTGCACTACCAGCTAAGCACACAGATGACTCTGCGCTCCCTTCGCACTTAGATCTGGACTTGTCTTCTGGCCCTAGTGGCGAGCAGTCCACGAGGCGCAGCGAACGGGAGCGCCGTTTTCCCGGTAAGTTCCTGAATTATCTTACTGGATTTAAAGCCGATGCTGTTAGCCCTCTCTCCTTATCAGATGTGCCCGATACGTACAACGAGATCGGCGCTCGTGATGACCGTGACCGGTGGTACCAGGCGGTGCATAACGAATTGAACTCCATAAAGACCAACAATGTATGGAAGCTGGTTGCGTGTCCGGCCGGTGTGAAGCCACTGAAATCAAAATGGGTTTTCCGATCGAAGCAAAACGAGACCGGACAGCAAGTTCGATATAAGACGAGACTAGTGGTCAAAGGCTTCCTACAACGTCCGGGGATTGATTTCGAAGATACATTTGCACCAGTAGCCAAGCTGTCCACCGTTCGCGTAATTCTGGCTGTTGCTGTTAATTAAGCTTTTCATCTGCACACGATGGACGTCAAAACGGCTTTTCTCCATGGAGTGCTAAAAGAGGATGTCTACATGGAAGTATCGCAAGGCGTAAAAGCAAGTACAGGCCACGTATGCAAGCTTCAGAGGTCGCTGTATGGCCTGAAACAAACACCACGGTGCTGGAATGACAAGTTTAACTCCACACTGTTGAAACTAGGATTCCGAAGATCAAATCATGACTATTGTCTCTATGTATCCACAATTGAAGGTGACGAAGTCTACTTTACGTAGATGATCAGCTCATAGCAGTGAAGCGCCCTGTACCGTCCAGGGGCTCAACTAAACACTACACGGAATGTGATATCTTTCATTTATTTAAAGTCCGACGACATCATTTAAATAAACTATATTGAATTTCCACTAGATCACATTTATCTTATAATTTAAGCCACACTTTTTCACCTTAGTATTGTTTTAGTCTTTGCTAACAACTTTTTAACAAATTACATTACACTTTTCACTTAATTCGTATCACCTAAGTCCTTGCTCTCGTACTAGCTACAGCCTTTATTTGGACAGTATCTAGAGGTGTCCCACATGGGAGCTCAAGACTTATCCGATGTGCTGCCTGCGTTAACGTTGTCACCGAACTCCCCGACTACTGGCCCACAACAACTGACCCCGACTGAAGCCAAAGCCTCCGTATTTATAGCCTAAATTTCCTAGCAATACCCGAACCAGCTTGGGCGTGTCTAAAACTCCAACCATCACTCTCGTTTTGCCGAAATAGTCACGATACTTCCTAACAATGCCCGAACCAACTTGGGCGTATCCAAAACCCTACCAAAAGTAAATACTCAAAGTCCAAAACCTAGTACTCTACCTATCCTACTCGTCATTATCATCATTACCATCATCATCGTTATCGTCGTCAACCCAAGCGTAATCAAAACTGTACCACACCAACCGGACCCAACGTGTACGATCATGAACAACGTATCGCTGCGCGGCCGACCATCCGTCCGTCGTCACATGAGCGATGATTCATAAAACTAGGTCAGTAACGTATGGTGCGATTTTCATTGCTTCCGAAATTCCGCGCGTAGGTAGATGACCTACGATGAGCATTGCTGTTAGCGTAAATTGAATTTAAAACATACGAGCAGCCATTCTAATGGGAGAGTGGGGTGAAATGCACTTTTTTTCATTTGAATTAAATTTTAATACCGGAGAGCGTGGGAATATTTAGGTCTATGCATGCCCTCCCACTTAGCGGAGTTTGAACGTGTATAAAATTTCACGTTCAAATGTTAGTATGTGGGTAAAATGTATCCCCCGTAAAAAAAACTAAGCATTTAAATGATGATGCTAACGATGATTGTTAATATATAATCTGAAATTGCTATACTTATCTTCATCTTCCCTGTAAGTATCTCAAAATGTTTTACATTACAGTTTTTCAATTTCCAAAAGAATCGTAAATTTACCGCATTAACTTCCTTACATTCTTCCTCAAGAGATTGACTTCATTGGTACTCGCTGCTGCTCCTCTTGGTTCGTCGTAGGGGTTGTTCGTCTGCCATTGAAATTTAACTCTTCTTGTTGAATGTCCAGATCGCTTGGTTAGTCTAACGTCTCAGATGAGTGGTATCGTTGCTCTCTGGTTTGTCTTGGAGATGATGTAGTTGCTTTAGTTGATGTTGTCTCCTGTCGTGGCCATGAAATTTTGGTGTGCGGATATTATCTCGATCGAATCGTATTCCATGCTTGTAATTCCCGCGTTATCGTTTGTATACAAAAAAAAAATAGTTTTACTGTTGTTTTCTGTTGTTTCTCGAAAAAGTGTCTCAAGTTGCCTTCCGAACTGGATTGTTTATCATTGTCGTTTACGGTGTTGTGGTTGATTAATTATCGCCCTCCTTCTGAATTTTGTTGGTATTGGATCAATCTCAATAGTGATGCGAATATTGTTGTCTTTGACCTGGTGCAAATTGTGGAACTGTTGCACACTCTTTAAAGAGTTTGTAATTAGTTGACTTAAATTCCAAAGCTTTCGATGATGTCGAAATGTTGTATTCCTGATTATGGTTACTGTTAATTGTTGTTGTATGAAGCACAGAGTAAGTGCTTTTTCAATGGTGAATGTAATGCGGTTGGTGAACATTACATTATATCGGTTAATTTCTGTATGAATTGTTGTTGTTGTCATTGTTGTTGTTGTTGTTTTTCCCGATGCTCTGCATTGTGTTGGTTCATATTAGCAGATTCGCAGATGTACAATAATATTTGTCTCGATGTGCCACCCGAGTTGACCTTGAATCGTCTCCGGTGATAAAATTATATTCGCTGAATTCTCTCCTCCGCCATACCAGCACCTTTGACCTTCAACTTTCCATCCGATATGTTATTTCTCGTCATCGTACCAATTGGCTGTGGTACGTTTTCATAGAGGTACCGTTGAACTGCTCCTCTGATTGCTCTCGCCAGGTGTTGCCTTCTCGTCTTGTCCTCCCGCGTCATCTCTCGAGGAAGTTGTATTTAAATTCTATCGAAACCATCGATTTAAAAAATATTGATCTACCATGGCAAACTGAACTTTTAGGCTTCATGTTATTATTACTTGTTTTTCTTGTATGTGCAAAATATAACCATTACAATAGTATTTAAAAAAAACTGCACCATTACATTAATCATGCTCTGTTACCGTTACTTTTCTTAATAGTCATAAACTGTTATTTTGTTTTTTTTTGTACTCAAAAACCGTAAAATATTAAAATGTGAGTTGTAGCAATGGAAAGCTTCTGCAGGATCACTATAAACATCTGTATTACCAATACCAAAAAATCTCACTACAGAATTCTCTCCAGTGCGTTTTCTTTCAATTCCTGTTTGCTCCGTTTCCTTTCGCAGGCTCGGTTTGATCGCCTTATTGCTACGACTTCTCCCCCTTACCGAATAAGGTTTTTGGATGGATACCTGTAACGAGACTTAGATCTTGTGTTTAATTCATGATTTGATAAAATATAAATATATTTATGTTAATTTCTAGTTTTTTGTTTCTTGACGCAACCTAATGATTCCGAATCTATAAATATTACTTCATTTTTCATTCACATATTATTATTATTTTTTTTTTAAATTAGTTATTCATTCATCATTCACACTCATCATTCACAAGCATTCTGGGGGGCCCTCCCTTGTCCTCATCATTCAATTTTCATCCGATCTCGTATATACTTTCAAAAATGTTATGTAACATGGCCATTTTATATAGGAGCGTCCTCCGTAGTTTCATTAGGGTCTAAATTGTTTCTAAATTGTTTGTTTTTTGTTTAATCCGTTTTGCTTAATCATTTCAAAGAATAATCGTTCGGTTGTTGTCATTGTTTCTTTTTATTATTAATACTCTCAATCAACAATTTATGTCTTTTGTTTGTTTGTTCAAACCTCATTTATTATGTATCACATATGTATTAACGTTAAATAGAGCTGCTTCTTTATTCAAGAATCTCTCAAGTTATTATTTTTCTTCTTATACATTCCCCGCTATTGTTACCCGATATACCCCAATGATCCCCTTTCAAGATTACTTTGTATTTCCCATCATATTATTCCCAATACATCAATTGCCCAATTCTTCATTCCCAATTTCTATATACCCTTTTCAAATAATCATTTTGCATAGTTATGTTTCCTCATCCCAAATTACCCCTTTTCAGCTCTTCGGTACATTCAAATCGTTCTTGCATTCAAACTCATGCCGAATTGATGGACGCATTTTTGTTATAATTCAGCTGTACAAAATATCCCGAAACCTTATTTTTATTATCCTGATTCATTCATCATCCTCATTTCTTTAGGTCTCTTCATATCCTCATAAAATTTATTTATTGCTATTATCATTATTTTTTGTATTAATTTTTATCAATTCCTTTTAAGTAGTTACGATATAATATCAATTAAGTTAATTCGTATGTTCTCCAATCGCTAACCGCTTTGTTGTGGACCTTACTGCAATTATATATGTTAATTGTTTATTTAATATAATAATTCAATAAATATTCCTAGCTATCCTACGCAAGCCTCTATCCTAACATATTATTCCTATGGTATTTTTTTAACAACATATTTAGTAACTAATATTTACAAAAATCATTCGTAATTAGGAAATAATTGGATTTTCAATATTTACATCAATTTATACATTGACGACTATGCATAGCTAATCAATCATTATACTTTTTTAACCTATTATTGTGGACTTTTTCAAATTTGTTCCCATTTTTAATAATTGTGGTTTGTTCGCTGGGTAGGTCAACGACTACGTATGGGCCTCTCCATTTACTTTGAAGTTTTTGAACATGTCCGCCTAAGGGAGCATCATGAAATTCTCGAAGAATTGTTTCGATATCGTCATTATGTATTTCAGTGCGCTCGGAATCTGAGTTATAAAGGCTTAGCATTATTTGATTTTTCAAAGCTAAAAATTGAATCATCTCAAGTACTTCAAATTGTTTAATCTTTCTAAACGAAATCATATGAATATTTCTGGACGTTGTTATCAGCGCTTTATTTTGATTCAAGCAATTGCTAAGTTTATAAAAGAATGTTTTTGAATTAATCATTGAATTACTTTTGCCTTCCACAATAATTCCGAATAATTTACTATCTGGAATAGAAACAACTCCATCTTCGCAAAAATCTTTCAGTCCATGGGGTAAATCAATAATTTTTGAAATTTCATTAAATGCTGATCTGCTATTCAAAATTACAATGTTACAATCAGCATCTGCATTTTTCAAATTCCTAGAAATTTTTAATCGATTTACATCAATTGGATTATTCTTGGACATCTCTAAAAATTCATCATATGCGCTTGCCGCAAATGTGTCATTAGTATGTGTGTTATTGCATAAATCGAAAACGTCGGCCATAATGGATTCCTCAACTTCAGCCTCGTCTGATACTGCGCTCGTACTTGCTGGAGGTGAATTTGACACCTTGTTTATGCCGTGTAGGTCGGAAACCGTGCAATTATTATTTACGCTATCATTCATACGGCCCATGGTTTGCGTTTTTGTTTTGATTCCTTCGCTTTCTAGGTCACGGTCAGCGATCGCGCCCCCGTTACTGCGGCACGGAACGGTGTCTTTTTCCATCAGCTGTTTGTTTGGATGAATGAATATGTTTTCTTGTTCTGCTTTTTTCTTTTGCTGTCGGGTGACCACAGCAATTAATTGCGACCTTGCGGTATTACTTTCATCTGCTGGATGATTTTCAGGTTTAGGGAGTCTGGATAAGAAATCTGCGACTACATTTTCTTTCCCGCTTTTGTAACGAACTTCGAAATCTAGACCCTGCAGTTTGAGTCTTAATCGAGTAAGGGTTGATGACGTTTCCTTTAATCGCCATAGTGAAACTAGTGGTCTATGATCACTGTACACTATAAACTTTTGATTAAAAATATAATGTTTGAAATAGTCTACTGCCCATACAATGGCCAGTAATTCTTTTTCGATTGTATGATACCGTATTTCAGCTCCAATGAGGGCTCTGCTTGCATATGCAATTGGATGTTCTGTCGTTTTTTCATTCGATAAAACCGCCCCAATAGCGTAGTTGCTAGCATCTGTCGTTAAAACAAATGTGTCCTTGTAATTTGGTCTCACTAGCAAAGAGTCAGACGTTAAAAAGTTTTTCAATTCTTCAAATGCTTTCTGGCACTCTGAGGTCCAGTTAAATTTTACATTTTTCTTCAATAGATCATTCAGAGGTTTTCGTTTTTCTGCAATTCCTGGTATAAACTTACCATAAAAGTTTACTGTTCCTAGGAATGATCGCACTTCTTTTACAGTTTTTGGTATTGCCATTTCTCGTATAGCCTTAATATTACCATCAAGCGGACGAATACCATTTTTATCAACTGTATGTCCTAAAAATTTCAATTCGGTTTTCAAAATTTGGCATTTTGTTGGTTCAATTTTTAAATTATGTTTACGAAGAGCTTTCAAAACTTTAATCAGATTTTCGTTATGCTCTTGAATTGTTCTTCCAAAAACAATGATATCATCCAAATAAACGATTGCTTTAACATTTTCAATTTCAAATAAAACTGTGTTCATCAGTCTTTGAAAAGTTGAGGGACTGTTTCTAAGCCCCATAGGCATTCTCGTGAATTCAAAATGACCTTTGGGTGTAGAAAATGCAGTTTTTGCAGCATCTCTTGGGTCTATAGGAACTTGATAAAATCCAGATTTCAGATCAATTGTTGAAAAGTATTTGCTATCGCCTAGGCTATCCAATATTTCATTTATTTGTGGAATCGGATATACAAATGGTTTAGTTATCAAATTCAATGCCCTAAAATCTACCACAATTCTATGCTTTTTGTTTCCCTCTTCGTCTAAATCTTTCTTTGGTATGCATAAAACAGGTGCATTCCAAGGACTTTTACTGGGCCTAATAATCCCTTGCCGACGCATTTCTTCAATTTCCTCATTAATTTGTTTCTTTGTTGATTCAGGGAACCTATACTGCCTTTTATTTATTGGCACATTAGTCGTTGTTTCAATTTCATGTACTGCTGCATATGTTACTGTCAGGTGATCCCCTTTCAAATAAAATACATCACAATATCTTGCCATTATATTTTCCATTGCGTCGTAATTAGCGCTTTTCAAATGCTTCAAATCAATTGTATCTAGCAATTTTTCGATACGATTTTTACCTTGTATTTGTTCATAATTCAAATTATCTATCAAACTTAGATCTTGGTTTGAATCTAAATCCTCCGGCGTATATTGATTCCCGGCCTCTACATTCTTATTCCCACATCCATTACCATCACATTGTTCATCAAAATGTTTATATATACTTTCCAGGTTTTCGTAATGCTTCTCATAATTGCACATATTGCATGAATATTCTTTATTGTGTACGATTGGCTGTGTAGCTATTTCATCATTTATGACTTCATCAATATCAAAATTTACTTGACAGCTTTTGTCATTGTTATCATAGTGTATACAATTACTATTATCTTGTAGATCAGTCTGACAAGATTTATCTGATACCATTACGTGCTTTGTTGTTGTAATATTGTTAATATTATATTCTACACTATCTGGCTTGCGTAGGGCTATGTAATCAAAGTTCTGGCTAATATATAATGTGTGCTGTTTCAAAAATTCTGCTCCTATGATGCCACGTACATTTAAGTGGTGAACTAAATAAAATTTTATCTTATACTTAGACTTCCCAATTATTAAACTAACTTCAGTAGATCCGAGCGTTCTTGTTTGACTTTCATTGAATCCCGAAATCAAAAACTTTTCAGATTCAGAATAATCTATGTCTGTTGCTCCGATTCTAGGGGCTGCATCCCATCTTAATATGTTTAGTTGTGAGCCTGTGTCTATCATGTAATTGATTTTTGTGTATGGTCTTTCTACAGTTGGGATATTTAACATTAATTGATTATTGCTCGTCCAATGTATAAATACTTTTTCTTGTGCTTGAATGCATTTATCAAATTGAATCATTTGTTTTTCTGGTATGTTATAATTCTTATTTATGTTCATGGGCATCATTTTATTATTATTTGCAGCATATAAGCGCCTTTCTAAATTATTTTCTGGTTGACGGAGTGATCGGACGCAATTAACGAACCTCCGGCTGTTTAGTTTTTTCGCTCATTATAGTAAATGTTGTTGTTTTGAATTCCCATGTTGCGTTCATCAAAAGTTCTGTTGGTCCAATAAGGTGATATTTCATTAAAACTTGTCTGGTAATCACCACGATAAATTTCTTGTTGTCCCAGATTTCTATAATTGTTGAAATTTCCCTCATGCACTATTTCGGACTGGTTGAATCTACTTTTATCGTAATGAAAGTTGTGGTCGATACCTGGTGGATTACTGAATCTCTGTTCTTCATTTTGTTGCCTGTAAGATTCTGCAATGTGGGAATCCATCAATCGCTGTTCGACGCGCTCTTGTTGTTCTACCTCGATGCATTCTTCTTGTAGGTAATCTACCAAATCCTCCAATGACTCTTCTTTCTTCGTTTTTGCAAAAAATTTCAAATTTCTATCTTTCAATCCCGCTAGAAAATGTGTTCTTAAATGTCTTTGAGCGTATGACTCAATTGTAGAATTTTTAATATAATCTTTTTCAAATTCATCAATATTTCTCTTAAATTGAAGAACGCGTTCTTTGTAGCTTTTAAAACTTTCACACTTGCCTTGCTCAAGGGTCTCTATTTTGTTAAACAGTTCTTCCAATTGTAAACTAATTCCGAATTCTTTTTGGAGATTATCTTTCACTTTATCCCAAGTATTTGCAAGAATGTTTTTAAATTTTAACGCTGCTGGGCCTTTAAGTTTAGACAGTGCAATTTGAATGAGTATAGTTTCTGCATTTTGCCTTTCACTAGCATCAGTTATCCGTTTTATGGGTTTCAAAAAACAATTAATTTGATATATGAAGGCATCTAATTCACACGCACTACCATGAAATTCTGGAATACACTGTATAGCAAAATTTATTGGAAATTCAAATCTAGCGTTGTTCGCTCCACTATTATTGCCTATTTCATCCATTGTATTCGTGATCATTTTTATGTTGATATTTTTACTGATTGTTTTTTTTTTATTTCAAATTAACACAACCTAATTGTCGCCGGTCTGCTGCATAGTTACAAAATAATTATTTTTTTTTTTTACTTTTAATTGATTCCATTCCATTGTAATGCTAGTTTACAGCTGAAAATCATGTTTAGTGTAAAATTATGCCCTAAGTTTGAAAGCATAAGGAAAAAAAATACAGTAGAGCTGAAAATATTTTCGATATCCCGTACAAAGCTGGCGATTTTGAATCAACATTGCTACAACTTATAAAGATTTTTTTTTTTTTTTTTTAAAGAAAAATACAAATCTTGTTTTATTTATTGAATATTTTGCTAAAATTTAAGGAGATTGTTCCCAACACTCATCAATATCTAGTCTGACGAGAAAAAAAAATAATCAGATATTCAAAACATATTACATTCAGCTTCCTATTATTGCAAAAAAGATATATAAATTTGGTGAATTGTTACTTGAGATATTTGAATTTTAGTAAATTCTAAAAAAACACTTGGTTGCGATTGTCTCGTATAATAAAAAATACTGTACTTCTTAGTTTTCTTATTTTAAACACGGTCTCAAAATCAGCACGTAATTATACATCAATAATTTTAATCGTTAACAGAAGTCCGCGACTTTCCTTTGATTTTGTTAACTAGTGTTTTTGTTCGTATTTTTTATCCTCTTGTTCTTCTTGAAATCATTATTCTTGTTATGTTTTTCCATTATTTATTGAAAATCACTATGATTTCCTTCTTTTTTATAAATTTTTGAATAACTTCTTTATTTTTCCCACAACAGTATTTCAATTAAAATGTTTTTGATTATACCGTAAAAATTTTTCAGCATTTCAAACCAACTCACAAAAACATCTCAAACACTTAATCATTTAAAAGGTTAATACTCACGATACCATCAAATAATGCAGGCTGAATGATGTCCATTGGTGCAGACACTTGGTTCCATACACAGGTTGTTGTGTTGCCATTTCCAATTCGGTGCCACGTTGTATTCCACTATCACTTGCGCTGCCACGAATTTCATCTTTTCCATCCAGTCTGTAACATTGTTTTCTTCTCAATTGTTCAAAACTGTTCAATGTTTATGGTTTGCACTGATTCTGACACTGATTTCTTCTTCCAGTCAGAAAATTGGCGTTCCGCTGTTCTAATTGTCGAACAGTTTTCCGCTGTCACCATATGAAGCGCCCTGTACCGTCCAGGGGCTCAACTAAACACTACACGGAATGTGATATCTTTCATTTATTTAAAGTCCGACGACATCATTTAAATAAACTATATTGAATTTCCACTAGATCACATTTATCTTATAATTTAAGCCACACTTTTTCACCTTAGTATTGTTTTAGTCTTTGCTAACAACTTTTTAACAAATTACATTACACTTTTCACTTAATTCGTATCACCTAAGTCCTTGCTCTCGTACTAGCTACAGCCTTTATTTGGACAGTATCTAGAGGTGTCCCACATGGGAGCTCAAGACTTATCCGATGTGCTGCCTGCGTTAACGTTGTCACCGAACTCCCCGACTACTGGCCCACAACAACTGACCCCGACTGAAGCCAAAGCCTCCGTATTTATAGCCTAAATTTCCTAGCAATACCCGAACCAGCTTGGGCGTGTCTAAAACTCCAACCATCACTCTCGTTTTGCCGAAATAGTCACGATACTTCCTAACAATGCCCGAACCAACTTGGGCGTATCCAAAACCCTACCAAAAGTAAATACTCAAAGTCCAAAACCTAGTACTCTACCTATCCTACTCGTCATTATCATCATTACCATCATCATCGTTATCGTCGTCAACCCAAGCGTAATCAAAACTGTACCACACCAACCGGACCCAACGTGTACGATCATGAACAACGTATCGCTGCGTATCAGTATCAGAGATACTGATCCTTGAGATGATCAATCCGTAAAAAATTTGCTCTTCTTCCTAGCACTTTCGGTTCTTGAAATATTCACGTGGCCCGTGACCATAGGTTGGAAACCACTGATTTTTCAACATATCTATATCAGAGATACTGATCCTTGAGATGATCAATCCGTAAAATATTTGCTCTTCTTCCTAGCACTTCCGGTTCTTGAGATATTCACGTGGCCCGTGACCATAGGTTGGAAACCACTGATTTTTCAACATATCTGTATCAGAGATACTGATCCTTGAGATGATCAATCCGTAAAATATTTGCTCTTCTTCCTAGCACTTTCGGTTCTTGAGATATTCACGTGGCCCGTGACCATAGGTTGGAAACCACTGATTTTTCAACATATCTGTATCAGAGATACTGATCCTTGAGATGATCAATCCGTAAAATATTTGCTCTTCTTCCTAGCACATTCGGTTCTTGAGATATTCACGTGGCCCGTGACCATAGGTTGGAAACCACTGATTTTTCAACATATCTATATCAGAGATACTTATCCTTGAGATGAATAATCCGTAAAATATTTGCTCTTCTTCCTAGCACTTTCGGTTCTTGAGATATTCACGTGGCCCGTGACCATAGGTTGGAAACCACTGATTTTTAAACATATCTATAACAGAGATACTGATCCTTGAGATGATCAATCCGTAAAATATTTGCTCTTCTTCCTAGCACTTTCGGTTCTTGAGATATTCACGTGGCCCGTGACCATAGGTTGGAAACCACTGATTTTTGAACATACATATCTATATTAGAGATACTGATCCTTGAGATGATCAATCCGTAAAACATTTGCTCTTCTTCCTAGCACTTTCGGTTCTTGAGATATTCACGTGGCCCGTGACCATAGGTTGGAAACCACTGATTTTTCAACATACATATCTATATTAGAGATACTGATCCTTGAGATGATCAATCCGTAAAATATTTGCTCTTCTTCCTAGCACTTCCGGTTCTTGAGATATTCACGTGGCCCGTGACCGTAGGTTGGGAACTGTGAGAATCTTTCTCTGTAATGATTATTCAACAACTGTATTCATTATTTGTATACACTTTATTACCGATACTTCAATATTACATACAATGATTCACACTCCAGACAACAATAACAACATCTCCGCATATGACAGATACTCAATGTAAACATACACGCTAAACGTAATAGAGTAATACAATAATTTATTATGTGCATACCACAAGGTACCACAGGAACCACTGAAATTAACAAAACTGCTAAATTATTAATTGTAATTGGCTTCTTTAGTGGTGTTGAGATAATTCCATATTCTGAATCTGCATGCCAAACTAAGCCGAAATCCAAATTTTCATCAATTTTAGTGCCCGGGAACCTGTTTAAAAATCAATTTGAAATTTGTATGGGAGCGATTTGTCGAATCACCCCTCGTCGCATTTTGTACTGAGCGGAGCTGTCAAGCAGTTGCCCAGCTGTCAAAAGGTGATTTCAAAAAATTTCTTTGAAATTGATTTTAGATACTAAAATTAAGTTCTAAAAATCTGAAAAAAATCATAGCGGCTCAGAAAAATATGCTCTTTTGTTTAAAAATAAAAAATCATTGATTTTTTCTTAATTTAAAAACCCAATTGAATAACTTATAACCTCTTCATAGGTTAGGAGCTTTGTGATTTCGATTTTCCAAACTAATTATAAAACTGAAAAAAAAACACTCCCCCGATTTACGCACTAATTCCCAAATAACGCTCCCCCGATTTACGCACTAATTCCCAAATAGCGCTCCCCCCAAGTTACGCTCCCCCAATTTACGCTCCCCCCGTTTTGAGCGTAAATTGGGGTTTTAGTGTAATATGTATGAAAAAAGCTCAGCATGCTGAAAATCAGAGTAGCACAAAGCAACCTGGAATCTATTGAATGATTTTCAATTCATTCTCTGTCAAGTTTCAGTCCACGAACAATCAAACAACGTCGTGCAATGATGGAATCCGAGTCTGATCTGATACCGGAAGCCGAGGGCGGAACTCACGACGAAATTTCCAGTGAAGAGCTTACCCACTTTGTGCTCGGTGCAACCTGCACCGCTTCGTTGATGCAGCTATCGCACGACTCGGAACCGTACGTCCATGGTGCCGTGGCGTTCCTGATGGCCAAATCTCTGTTCCGGTCGCTGGAGGTAAACTGCTGCGTGCCCCCGCGAAGTTTGATCCGTTTGAACGAAACCACCTGCAAATTGTCCAAGTTTGTGCCATGGACCATGATCAACATGGAACTCTATCGCCAAAGTGGCCTCCTGGACGGATGGAACGAAGCTACGTTTGGACTGATGCTGGCCGGTGCTGTTCCGACTGCCTTGGCCGTCACCGAGCTCAAGGAGAATCATTTTAACAACGTAGTGAAGATGGTCAATGGACTGAATCTGCTAGGACTGGGGTACTTGGCAGCACGCCAGCAGAACTACTGGGCAATGGGAATGACTGCCCTGTGTGCGTTGGATTGCTTTTTCCTTGGACCGGTGGCACGATGTCTACGAATCTCGGAATCAAACACTCGGAACGTTGCAAGAAGCGTCTTTGTGGGAATGCTTCCGTTTTACATGAAATCTTTGTAAGCATTTTACAAGTAATTTATTTTAGTAGCGATAAATATATTTTTAATCCATTAGAAAAACCTGTGACCTTAATTGATTACCCATCCTTCCGTTCAGATAAACTCACTGGAACCAAAATGTACTCAACGTTTTTATAGGAAATTATTTTGTATTCTCTCCCCTCATTATCTTGGTTACTAACTCTCATTTTCCGTTATCCGACACGTTGGCAGCGATATTTTTTTCATTCTACTTGCCCCACATTAGCATAAGTCAGAGGTCTCCAATTAAAAGCCATGTTATTCGAAAGATTAGTAGCACCTGGGTCAGAAGATGGAAACCACTGCTCGTGCTTTGTTCCATGGTTGACGCACTATGAACAATTTAGCTGATGTTGGTGACCAACATTATTTTTTGGGAAAAATTAAGCTCAACTCATCAAAGCAACCGCATCTCAAAGTTAGCCATTTTGTATGAAAATCGGCGTTTGTCCGATCAATTGTGCATCACAGTTTATGTAATTGAATGATTTTTAAATGTTTCAACAAATTATCCATTAATAGTGCAACTGATTTACCCATCTAGAATTTCAAATAATCTCTAGTGTGAAACCAAATGTCCCTATGTTGCCTTTGTCAGTCATGCTGGACGTAATTACCGTGTTAAACATTTGCAACCAGTGAA
The DNA here is from genome assembly GCF_035046485.1 of Aedes albopictus. Classification (NCBI taxonomy): domain Eukaryota; kingdom Metazoa; phylum Arthropoda; class Insecta; order Diptera; family Culicidae; genus Aedes; species Aedes albopictus. Next base: position 98,454,808 of record NC_085137.1, on the reverse strand, counting down.
GCAGAAATCCGCGGGAAGGGTCGTAAAACCCACCCGCTGTCGTCGTTGTCATCAAAATCGTCAAGTCAGAACAAAGCTACCATCGCATCGGTCGCGGAAAACTTTTGCCGTATTCTGTTGGGGCAACCTTCCACAAGTCGTCCCAACCAACGAACGCCAAGTTTTGCACGGCGCACTGACAAAGTAGAAGTGACAAAAACCCGCGGCCGATGCCTACATTAGAGTGGACGTCTCGTCGCCCCCCGAACGTCAGTTTATTATTAGCCTCATTATCCTTACGCGGAACGGTCTTTCTCACTTTGGCCCCGGGACGACGACAGGAAGACGAGCCGATCCAAGCGTGCAAGGTCGTTTCCTCTGCCATCTGGTTGGTTGGGGAAATGGCAATTAGGAGCACACTGACGCCGTTGAATTTCTTTTTGTGACAATTTTCCACCTTGTGGCAAGTGATGGAAATGGGACTTTATAAATACTGAATTGGAGTACAAAGGCAACTGCAGAAACATTAAGTTTGGATGGTAGTTTGTATGTGAACAATCATTTTCATTTTTTATTTTTCCCAACTTTTGACTGTTGTTTGACCTATATTTTTTCATGTAGGAGAGAGAGAGAGATAATAATTTTTCATTGGGTAACTTACATACATTTTGATTCATTCATATAGTTCTTGGTACTTGTATGTTTTTTTTTTCTGTAGATTTCTCGAGAAAGGTCCTCTCGCTCTCATACATTGACTCTTGGTTGCGGATTCCTTCCATGATTGCTTCTCGGTGTATCATTTGACAATTCCTTCAATAACTCAATTGTAAATTCTGGAATTGGAAATTAAGAAATCCCTGTAATCATTCAAGAAATTTCTTGGGGAATTCTTGGAACAGTTCCTCGAGGAACCCATTGAGAAATTCCAGGAGGGTTCTCTGGAGGAAATCCTGGAGGAATTTCTGAAGCAATACCTGGAGGATTTTTTTAAAGAAGTTTCTGAAAAAATTCCTGGCGGAATTTATGGAGAAATTACGAAGAATTAGAGAATTTCTGGAGCAATTCCCAAAAAAATTTCTGGATGAATTTCTGGGGCAATTCATAGAGGAATTTCTAGAAGAATCGCTGAAGGAATTTCTGGAGCTACTCAAGAGGAATCCTTAGAATAATCCCTGCAGGAATCCCTGGAGGAGTACCTGGAGAAATTCCTGAAGAAATCCTTAGAAGAATCCGTGGAGAAATTCCTTAAGGAATCCCTGGAGGGACTCCTGCAGAACTTCCTAGAGGAATCCCTGGAAGAACTCCTGGAGGACATCTTGAAAGAATACCAGCTGAAATTTCTGGAGGATTGCCTCGAGATATTCCCGGAGGAATCCCAGGAAATATCGTCGAGGGCCACTTGGAATAATTCCTGTAGTTATTCCAGAAAAATCCCAGAAGAAGTTCCTGAGGGAATTTCTGGAGCAATTTCTGAGAGAATTCCTGGAGGAATTCTTGAAAAACCCAGGAAGGGAACCCCGGAAAACAATCCCATGAAAAACATCTAAGGAACGTGCGAGATAGATTTGTAAACGAATTCCTGGAAAAACTTCTTAAGGAATCCATGCCTGCATCAATTTCTAGACGAATTATTAAAGGAATCCTTCGATAAACTTTTAAGTCTTTATTGAAAATCTTGACGGATAATCTGGATTAAAGTTAGCATTATATTTGATGGAACTTTCATAAGAATCTGTGTAAAAAAAATCTGCAGATTTAGTTCAAATAATTCCTGATGGAATTATTGGAGGAATATCTATCGAAATTCCGGAAGGAACACATGGTGCAATCTCTGAAGAAATTTTTTTTTTCCTGTAGAAATATCTAAAGGAATTTCTGGTGAATTTCTATAAGAAATCTCTGGAGAATATTCTTGAAGTAGTTCTCAAAAACGTAAATGAACAGACACGAACTGGAAGAATTACTAAAGGTTTCCCTGGAGAAATTCACAGAGGAATGTCTGGTGAAATCACTAGATTCTAGCTAAAGGAATCCTTGGAAGGAATCCTTAATCCCTGGGTGGTATCCATGGTGGAATCACTAAAAAAAGCCATATGGAATCTGGGAAAAAATCTTCGATGCATGCTTGCAGAAGCCTCTGAAAAAATGCATGAAAAGATCATGGAAGAAATTTCTGAAGTATATTGTAGAACATACCCTGAAACAATTGCGAATATTACGTAACTCACCGGAACAATCCGTTCCCATCCATCTTAAGGAATTCCTGAGGGAATCCCTGAAGGAATTCCTGAATGAATTCCTGAAAGAATCCCTGAAGGAATCCCTGGAGGAATTCCTGAAGGAATCCCTGAAGGAATTCCTGAAGGAATCCCTGAAGGAATTCCTGAAGGAATCCCTGAAGGAATTCCTGAAGGAATCCCTGAAGAAATTCCTGGAGGAATCCCTGAAGGAATTCCTGGAGGAATACCTGAAGGAATTCCTGGAGGAATCCCTGAAGGAATTCCTGGAGGAATCCCTGAAGGAATTCCTGGAGGAATCCCTGAAGGAATTCCTGGAGGAATCCCTGAAGGAATTCCTGGAGGAATCCCTGAAGGAATTCCTGGAGGAATCCCTGAAGGAATTCCTGGAGGAATCCCTGAAGGAATTCCTGGAGGAATCCCTGAAGGAATTCCTGGAGGAATCCCTGAAGGAATTCCTGGAGGAATCCCTGAAGGAATTCCTGGAGGAATCCCTGAAGGAATTCCTGAAGGAATCCCTGAAGAAATTCCTGAAGGAATCCCTGAAGGAATTCCTGAAGGAATCCCTGAATGAATTCCTGAAGGAATCCCTGAATGAATCCCTGGAGGAATTCCTGAAGGAATCCCTGAAGGAATTCCTGAAGGAATCCCTGGAGGAATTCCTGGAGGAATCCCTGAAGGAATTCCTGGAGGAATCCCTGAAGGAATTCCTGGAGGAATCCCTGAAGGAATTCCTGGAGGAATCCCTGAAGGAATTCCTGGAGGAATCCCTGAAGGAATTCCTGGAGGAATCCCTGAAGGAATTCCTGGAGGAATCCCTGAAGGAATTCCTGGAGGAATCCCTGAAGGAATTCCTGGAGGAATCCCTGAAGGAAATCCTGGAGGAATCCCTGAAGGAATTCCTGGAGGAATCCCTGAAGGAATTCCTGGAGGAATCCCTGAAGGAATTCCTGGAGGAATCCATGAAGGAATTCCTGGAGGAGAATGGGTGACAAAACGTCGAATGCCAAAACGTCGAATGCCAGAACGTCGAATGCCAAAACGTCGAAAGGACAAAACGTCGAAGAGACAAAACGTCGAAAGGACAAAACGTCGAAAAGTGTGTTCAGCGTGGATTTTTTTTTTGATTTTTTTTGTGAATTTAAATCGATTCTGTTGGTAGCCTGAGAGGGGTGGTGATACGGTAGATCCACCAAGATGGCAGGATGACGAACTGATTAACGGGGACACACGAACATTGTCGCGTTATCTGGGGTCACTGCCCGAACCCTGAAGGTCAGTGGCTCATTTTGCATTCTATAATGATTCAGTTTAAACCACTAGCTAAGTAAAGATTATTGCGAGGATACTTAGCATTGTTGTACTAGTACCATATTCTGTGAATACCGGATTAATTGCGGAGAAGGACAGCTAGTCAAAACCCCATTATTTCAAGTAGAACTCCGGTTCTGAATGAGGAAGACATTCCCTCCCACCCCTTACGTTGGGATGGAAAGTACCGTCAAGTCGTGCCGTAAACCAAACCAGACGCCCTTGAAGGAACAATGCACCCGATGATCGCCATCGCCACCCTAAAGGTGCCAGAGATCCGGCAGACGATAGGTAGAGGCTACCATCGAAGCTACCCTGAAGGAAGCTGTAACGTAATGCTGAAAATTTGTGACAGTGTGCTACTCGTAGTGTTGCATTTGAACGCGATCAATTTGTGTTGAAGTTCAAAAACGGCACGCTGCGATCAGACATATTTGAAAATTTTTCAGTTCAAAATTTGATCAAGAACTGCACCCACGAAAACATGGCACCCTGGTACCTGGTAAACTTAAATGGTCATGTGTCTGCCATTATTTCACAAATTCTAACAAACTTGGGTTGATTCGATTCAGAAAGTCACCCTCTATTGAGAGGGGGAACCAGTTTGGTCACCGTGGATTACCGGAAAATCCGGATTTTGGTGCAGAATCTTAATGTCCGATGCCAAAATGTCCCATTTCATTGTGGCGCATATATTCGCGCAACAACGCATGCATGCAAATGCGTCACAAAGTCCTAGGGCAGCGCCTTGGTCAGGACGCACATAAGATTTGATGACACACCCAAGCTCCGTTCCTTTTTGGCTCGCGTTTAGTTCAAATGCAACTTTGGGTGCCATTTTACACTTAACGTGACGTGATGTGAGTTTTTTATATACGACAGTGCGAATATTCCCTATACACGAAGAACTGGTCAAGGAACTTGCCGACCCTGAGGTGTTGGTACAGGGAGTCTCAGGAAGGCTTCCCTCTGAACTAGTTGGCAGATACAAGTGAAAGAATGAGTATCCTTCAAAAGAATAAAGAACTCACTATTTGGTTAGATTACTCGTTTTCGACGTTTTGTCCTTTCGACGTTTTGTCCCTTTCGACGTTTTGGCATTCGACCTTTTGGCATTCGACGTTTTGGCATTCGACGTTTTGTCTTTCGACGTTTTGTCCCTAAGCCCCTGGAGGAATCCCTGAAGGAATTCCTGGAGGCATCCCTGAAGGAATTCCTGAAGGAATCCCTGAAGGAATTCCTGAAGGAATCCCTGTAGGAATTCCTGAAGGAATCCCTGAAGGAAATCCTGAAGGAATCCCTGAAGGAAATCCTGAAGGAATCCCTGAAAGAAATCCTGAAGGAATCCCTGAAGGAAATCTTGAAGGAATCCCTGAAGGAATTCCTGAAGGAATCCCTGAAGGAATCCCTGAAGGAATTCCTGAAGGAATCCCTGAAGGAATTCCTGAAGGAATCCCTGAAGGAATTCCTGAAGGAATCCCTGAAGGAATTCCTGAAGGAATCCCTGAAGGAATTCCTGAAGTAATCCCTGAAGGAATTCCTGAAGGAATCCCTGAAGGAATTTCTGAAGGAACCCCTGAAGGAATTCCTGAAGGAATCCCTGAAGGAATTTCTGAAGGAATCCCTTAATGAATTCCTGAAGGAATTCCTGAATGAATTCCTGAAGGAATCCCTGAAGGAATTCCTGAAGGAATCCCTGAAGGAATTCCTGAAGGAATCCCTGAAGGAATTCCTGAAGGAATCCCTGAAGGAATTCCTGAAGGAATCCCTGAAGGAATTCCTGAAGGAATCCCTGAAGGAATTCCTGAAGGAATCATTGAAGGAATTCCTGAAGGAATCCCTGAAGGAATTCCTGAAGAAATCCCTGAAGGAATTCCTGAAGGAATCCCTCAAGGAATTCCTGAAGGAATCCCTGAAGGAATTCCTGAAGCAATCCCTGAAGGAATTCCTGAAGAAATCCCTGAAGGAATTCCTGAAGGAATCCCTGAAGGAATTCCTGAAGGAATTCCTGAAGGAATTCCTGAAGGAATTCCTGAAGGAATTTCTGAAGGAATTCCTGAAGGAATCCCTGAAGGAATTCCTGATGGAATCCTTGAAGGAATTCCTGAAGGAATCCCTGAAGGAATCCCTGAAGGAATTTGTGAAGGAATCCCTGCAGGAATTCCTGAAGGGATTCCTTAAAGGAATTCCTGAAGGAATCCCTGAAAGAATCCCTGAAGGAATTCCTGAAGGAATTCCTGAAGGAATCCCTGTAGGAATTCCTGAAATAATCCCTGAAGGAAATCCTGAAGGAATCCCTGAAGGAAATCCTGAAGGAATCCCTGAAGGAATTCCTGAAGGAATCCCTGAAGGAATTCCTGAAGGAATCCCTGAAGGAATGCCTGAAGGAATCCCTGAAGGAATGCCTGAAGGAATCCCTGAAGGAATGCCTGAAGGAATCCCTGAAGGAATGCCTGAAGGAATCCCTGAAGGAATTCCTGAAGGAATCCCTGAAGGAATTCCTGAAGGAATCCCTGAACGAATTCCTGAAGGAATCCCTGAAGGAATTCCTGAAGGAATCCCTGAAGGAATTCCTGAAGGAATCCCTGAAGGAATTCCTGAAGGAATCCCTGAAGGAATTCCTGAAGGAATCCCTGAAGCAATTCCTGAAGGAATCCCTGAAGCAATTCCTGAAGGAATCCCTGAAGGAATTCCTGAAGGAATCCCTGAAGGAATTCCTGAAGGAATTCCTGGAGGAATCCCTGAAGGAATTCCTGAAGGAATCTTTGGAGGAATTCATGAAGGAATCCCTGAAGGAATTCCTGAAGGAATCCCTGAAGGAATTCCTGAAGGAATCCCTGAAGGAATTCCTGAAGGAATCCCTGAAGGAATTCCTGAAGGAATCCCTGAAGGAATTCCTGAAGGAATCCCTGAAGGAATTCCTGAAGGAATCCCTGAAGGAATCCCTGAAGGAATCCCTGAAGGAATTCCTGAAGGAATCCCTGAAGGAATTCCTGAAGGAATCCCTGAAGGAATTCCTGAAGGAATCCCTGAAGGAATTCCTGAAGGAATCCCTGAAGGAATTCCTGAAGGAATCCCTGAAGGAATTCCTGAAGGAATCCCTGAAGGAATTCCTGAAGGAATCCCTGAAGGAATTCCTGAAGGAATCCCTGAAGGAATCCCTGAAAAAGTTCCTGAAGGAATCCCAGAAGGAGTTCCTGAAGGAATCCCTGAAGGAGTTCCTGAAGGAATCCCTGAAGGAGTTCCTGAAGGAATCCCTGAAGGAGTTCCTGAAGGAATCCCTGAAGGAGTTCCTGAAGGAATCCCTGAAGGAGTTCCTGAAGGAATCCCTGAAGGAGTTCCTGAAGGAATCCCTGAAGGAGTTCCTGAAGGAATCCCTGAAGGAGTTCCTGAAGGAATCCCTGAAGGAGTTCCTGAAGGAATCCCTGAAGGAGTTCCTGAAGGAATCCCTGAAGGAGTTCCTGAAGGAATCCCTGAAGGAGTTCCTGAAGGAATCCCTGAAGGAGTTCCTGAAGGAATCCCTGAAGGAGTTCCTGAATGAATCCCTGAAGGAGTTCCTGAAGGAATCCCTGAAGGAGTTCCTGAAGGAATCCCTGAAGGAGTTCCTGAAGGAATCCCTGAAGGAGTTCCTGAAGGAATCCCTGAAGGAGTTCCTGAAGGAATCCCTGAAGGAGTTCCTGAAGAAATCCCTGAAGGAGTTCCTGAAGGAATCCCTGAAGGAGTTCCTGATGGAATCCCTGAAGGAGTTCCTGAAGGAATCCCTGAAGGAGTTCCTGAAGGAATCCCTGAAGGAGTTCCTGAAGGAATCCCTGAAGGAGTTCCTGAAGGAATCCCTGAAGGAGTTCCTGAAGGAATCCCTGAAGGAGTTCCTGAAGGAATCCCTGAAGGAGTTCCTGAAGGAATCCCTGAAGGAGTTCCTGAAGGAATCCCTGAAGGAGTTCCTGAAGGAATCCCTGAAGGAGTTCCTGAAGGAATCCCTGAAGGAGTTCCTGAAGGAATCCCTGAAGGAGTTCCTGAAGGAATCCCTGAAGGAGTTCCTGAAGGAATCCCTGAAGGAGTTCCTGAAGGAATCCCTGAAGGAGTTCCTGAAGGAATCCCTGAAGGAGTTCCTGAAGGAATCCCTGAAGGAGTTCCTGAAGGAATCCCTGAAGGAGTTCCTGAAGGAATCCCTGAAGGAGTTCCTGAAGGAATCCCTGAAGGAGTTCCTGAAGGAATCCCTGAAGGAGTTCCTGAAGGAATCCCTGAAGGAGTTTCTGAAGGAATCCCTGAAGGAGTTCCTGAAGGAATTCCTGAAGGAGTTCCTGAAGGAATCCCTGAAGGAGTTCCTGAAGGAATCCCTGAAGGAGTTCCTGAAGGAATCCCTGAAGGAATTCCTGAAAGAATCCCTGAAGGAATTCCTGAAGGAGTCCCTGAAGGAATTCCTGAAAGAATCCCTGAATGAATTCCTGAAGGAGTCCCTGAAGGAATTCCTGAAAGAGTCCCTGAAGGAATTCCTGAAAGAATCCCTGAAGGAATTCCTGAAGGAATCCCTGAAGGAATTCCTGAAGGAATCCCTGAAGGAATTCCTGAAGGAATCCCTGAAGGAATTCCTGAAGGAATCCCTGAAGGAATTCCTGAAGGAATCCCTGAAGGAATTCCTGAAGAAATCCCTGAAGGAATTCCTGAAGGAATCAATGAAGGAATTCCTGAAGGAATCCCTGAAGGAATTCCTGAAGGAATCCCTGACGGAAATCCTGAAGGAATCCCTGAAGAAATTACTGAAGGAATCCCTGAAGGAATTCCTGAAGGAATCCCTGAAGGAATTCCTGAAGGAATCCCTGAAGGAATTACTGAAGGAATCCCTGAAGGAATTCCTGAAGGAATCCCTGAAGGAATTCCTGAAGGAATCTCTGAAGGAATTCCTGAAGGAATCTCTGAAGGAATCTCTGAAGGAATCTCTGAAAGAATTCCTGAAGGAATTCCTGAAGGAGTCCCTGAAGGAATTCCTGAAAGAATCCCTGAAGGAATTCCTGAAGGAGTCCCTGAAGGAATTCCTGAAAGAATCCCTGAAGGAATTCCTGAAGGAATCCCTGAAGGAATTCCTGAAGGAGTCCCTGAAGGAATTCCTGAAAGAATCCCTGAATGAATTCCTGAAGGAGTCCCTGAAGGAATTCCTGAAAGAATCCCTGAAGGAATTCCTGAAGGAATCCCTGAAGGAATTCCTGAAGGAATCCCTGAAGGAATTCCTGAAGGAATCCCTGAAGGAATTCCTGAAGGAATCCCTGAAGGAATTCCTGAAGGAATCCCTGAAGGAATTCCTGAAGGAATCCCTGAAGGAATTCCTGAAGGAATCCCTGAAGGAATTCCTGAAGGAATCCCTGAAGGAATTCCTGAAGAAATCCCTGAAGGAATTCCTGAAGGAATCCCTGAAGGAATCCCTGAAGGAATCCCTGAAGGAATTCCTGAAGGAATCCCTGAAGGAATTCCTGAAGGAATCCCTGAAGAAATTACTGAAGGAATCCCTGAAGGAATTCCTGAAGGAATCCCTGAAGGAATTACTGAAGGAATCCCTGAAGGAATTCCTGAAGGAATCCCTGAAGGAATCTCTGAAGGAATTCCTGAAGGAATCTCTGAAGGAATCTCTGAAGGAATCTCTGAAAGAATTCCTGAAGGAATTCCTGAAGGAATCCCTGAAGGAATATCTGAAGGAATTCCTGAAGGAATCTCTGAAGGAATTCCTGAAGGAATTCCTGAAGGAATCCCTGAAGGAATATCTGAAGGAATTCCTGAAGGAATCCCTGAAGGAATTCCTGAAGGAATCCCTAAAGGAATTCCTGAAGGAATCCCTGAAGGAATTCCTGAAGGAATCCCTGAAGGAATTCCTGAAGGAATCCCTAAAGGAATTCCTGAAGGAATCCCTGAAGGAATTCCTGAAGGAATCCCTGAAGGAATTCCTGAAGGAATCCCTGAAGGAATTCCTGAAGGAATCCCTGAAGGAATTCCTGAAGGAATCCCTGAAGGAATTCCTGAAGGAATCCCTGAAGGAATTCCTGAAGGAATTCCTGAAGGAATCCCTGAAGGAATTCCTGAAGGAATCCCTGAAGGAATTCCTGAAGGAATCCCTGAAGGAATCCCTGAAGGAATTCCTGGAGGAATCCCTGAAGGAGTTCCTGGAAGAATCCCTGGAGGAATCCCTGAAGGAATTCCTGGAGGAATCCCTGAAGGAATTCCTGGAGGAATCCCTGAAGTAATTCCTGGAGGAATCCCTGAAGTAATTCCTGGAGGAATCCCTGAAGTAATTCCTGGAGGAATTCCTGAAGGAGTTCCTGAAGGAATCCCTGAAGGAGTTCCTGAAGGAATCCCTGAAGGAGTTCCTGAAGGAATCCCTGAAGGAGTTCCTGATGAAATCCCTGAAGGAGTTCCTGAAAGAATCCCTGAAGGAATTCCTGAAGGAATCTCTGAAGGAATCCCTGAAGGAATCCCTGAAGGAATTCCTGGAGGAATCCCTGAAGGAGTTCGTGGAAGAATCCCTGGAGGAATCCCTGAAGGAATTCCTGGAGGAATCCCTGAAGGAATTCCTGGAGGAATCCCTGAAGGAATTCCTGGAGGAATCCCTGAAGGAATTCCTGGAGGAATCCCTGAAGGAATTCCTGGAGGAATCCCTGAAGGAATTCCTGGAGGAATCCCTGAAGGAATTCCTGGAGGAATCCCTGAAGGAATTCCTGGAGGAATCCCTGAAGGAATTCCTGGAGGAATCCCTGAAGGAGTTCCTGAAGGAATCCCTGAAGGAGTTCCTGAAGGAATCCCTGAAGGAGTTCCTGAAGGAATTCCTGAAGGAGTTCCTGAAGGAATCCCTGAAGGAGTTCCCGAAGGAATCCCTGAAGGAGTTCCTGAAGGAATCCCTGAAGGAGTTCCTGAAGGAATCCCTGAAGGAGTTCCTGAAGGAATCCCTGAAGGAGTTCCTGAAGGAATCCCTGAAAGAGTTCCTGAAAGAATCCCTGAAGGAATTCCTGAAGGAATCCCTGAAGGAATTCCTGAAGGAATCCCTGAAGGAATTCCTGAAGGAATCCCTGAAGGAATTCCTGAAGGAATCCCTGAAGGAATTCCTGAAGGAATCCCTGAAGGAATTCCTGAAGGAATCCCTGAAGGAATTCCTGAAGGAATCCCTGAAGGAATTCCTGAAGGAATCCCTGAAGGAATTCCTGAAGGAATCCCTGAAGGAATTCCTGAAGGAATCCCTGAAGGAATTCCTGAAGGAATCCCTGAAGGAATTCCTGAAGGAATCCCTGAAGGAATTCCTGAAGGAATCCCTGAAGGAATTCCTGAAGGAATCCCTGAAGGAATTCCTGAAGGAATCCCTGAAGGAATTCCTTCAGGGATTCCTTCAGGAATTCCTTCAGGGATTCCTTCAGGAATTCCTAAGGAATCCCTGAAGGAATCCCTGAAGGAATTCCTGAAGGAATCCCTGAAGGAATTCCTGAAGGAATCCCTGAAGGAATTCCTGAAGGAATCCCTGAAGGAATTCCTGAAGGAATCTCTGAAGGAATTCCTGAAGGAATCTCTGAAGGAATTCCTGAAGGAATCCCTGAAGGAATTCCTGAAGGAATCCTTGAAGGAATTCCTGAAGGAATCCTTGAAGGAATTCCTGAAGGAATTCCTGAAGGAATCTCGAATGAATTCCTGATGGAATCTCTGAAGGAATTCCTGAAGGAATCTCTGAAGGAATCTCTGAAGGAATTCCTGAAGGAATCTCTGAAGGAATTTCTGAAGGAATCTCTGAAGGAATTCCTGAAGGAATCTCTGAAGGAATTCCTGAAGGAATCTCTGAAGGAATTCCTGAAGAAATCTCTGAAGGAATTCCTGAAGGAATCTCTGAAGGAATTCCTGAAGGAATCCTTGAAGGAATTCCTGAAGGAATCCTTGAAGGAATTCCTGAAGGAATCCCTGAAGGAATTCCTGAAGGAATCCCTGAAGGAATTCCTGAAGGAATCTCTGAAGGAATTCCTGAAGGAATCCCTGAAGGAATTCCTGAAGGAATCCCTGAAGGAATTCCTGAAGGAATCCTTGAAGGAATTCCTGAAGGAATCCCTGAAGGAATTCCTGAAGGAATCCCTTAAGGAATTCCTGAAGGAATCCCTTAAGGAATTCCTGAAGGAATCCGTTAAGGAATTCCTGAAGGAATCCTTTAAGGAATTCCTGAAGGAATCCCTGAAGGATTTCCTGAAGGAATTCCTGAAGGAATCCCTGAAGGATTCCCTGAAGGAATTCCTGAAGGAATCCCTGAAGGAATTCCTGAAGGAATCCCTGAAGGATTTCCTGAAGGAATCCCTGAAGGATTTCCTGAAGGAATCCGTGAAGGAATTCCTGAAGGAATCCCTGAAGGAATTCCTGAAGGAATTTCTGAAGGAATCCCTGAAGGAATTCCTGGAGGAATCCCTGAAGGAATTCCTGAAGGAATTCCTGAAGGAATCCCTGAAGGAATCCCTGAAGGAATTCCTGAAGGAATCCCTGAAGGAATTCCTGGAGGAATCCCTGAAGGAGTTCCTGGAAGAATCCCTGGAGGAATCCGTGAAGGAATTCCTGGAGGAATCCCTGAAGGAATTCCTGGAGGAGTCCCTGAAGGAATTCCTGGAGGAATCTCTGAAGGAATTCCTGGAGGAATCCCTGAAGGAATTTCTGGAGGAATCCCTAAAGGAATTCCTGGAGGAATTTTTCAAGAATTTTTAGACGAATATCTGGAGGAACCCCAGGATCCCTAGAGGAATTCTTGAAGGAATTCCCGAAGGAATCCCTGAAGGAATTTCTGGAAAAATCCCTGTAGGAATTCCTAGAGGACAATCTGGAGGAATTGCTGGAGCAATCCCTGAAGGAATTCCTTGAGGAATTGTAACGGGGCTCGAGATGGCAAAATCTCGGATGCAATACTACTTCCACTTAAGCGCCAGGCAAGTGTAAAATTGCCGCGAAGGAGCGAGTTGTCTTAACAAAGAATCCCGACCCGGCTGCGAGACCTCAGGGCGAGTCCTTAATCGCGGCCGTTGACCCACGACCGAAACCTCAACACACGACCTCCAACGAATAAAAACAAACAACATATTAAGAACGAATTCAATGTACAGGGTGGGCAGGTTTCCTTTGTAGGTTTTCTTACCCAGAGCCTATTCTAAACGTCCCGAAAACCGAATCTGAAACTAATCAACAGTCCTTCAGCTATTCGTACTAACTACCAAAATTGCCAAATTCTTAAGATCTTATTTATTCAATACTAGCTGTCCCGGCAAACTTTGTCTTGCCAGTTGCGGTGGTTTGACACTGTTTGACAGCTATTGAGATTCTTTCAGCACCGCACTCTAGATTGATTTAACTGCGATCGTGTTGACTTTGTACCCAGGTCACACAAGTTTCAGCACATTCTTAATTTATCCACTTTTTCATTTCATTATTTTCTACATAATTACTGAAGAAATTCACAAAGCAATTGTAAAATACGGTGTGGTAGTGGTTAAACTGGAAGCACCCTGACCAAAATAGTTTTATGCAATTCAGTATCATAATTTATATTTTATATAACTCATTTTGGTATCATAATGGCCATTTTTTCCGAACTGGTTCATTATGCAACTGAAATGAGTTGCATAATGAAAAATAGTTGTATAATGTTCATAATGCAACTCAAATGAGTTGCATTATGAACATTATGCAACTCAAATGGGTTGCATTATGAAAAATTCATTGCATAAAATTTTGTATGGAACTCGTTGCAAAACTCGAATTTTTCAGCACTCTTCATATTTATCCAACTCGGCAAGCCTCGTTGGATAAATGTACGACTCGTGCTGAAAAAATCAACTTTTTGCAACTCGTTACATAAATAACTATTATGATAACAATAAACACAACAATTAAATCTACTAGTTGAAAAATATCTTGTGCCTATTTAGATTGCATTGGCCTGTATATCTCATGGATGGGTGATCGAAACTGATGCTTCTAAACCCTGTCCCTTTTTTGCTTGCCATCATGGCTAGATTCAGTTGGCAAGGACCATAAACCCGACGCTCGCTACGGCTTGCTCAATAAGGTATATTTCATCTTTTATGAACCGTTGCGTTGCGTTTTGATATGACGATTACAGCCACTGTCTGTTGGCAGAGGTTGTCCGCGTCGGTTCTTTCTCCGAAAAAAAAAAAACATGGACGCTTCTTCTCGCACACTAACTGATCGAACACACTCCTCTATCGCCCAGCGTGGCAGTAACATGAAACGACATCGTCCCGTCGTCATCGTCGTTGTCGTCGTCGATGGACCGTGTGCGTGTCGAAGCGACTGTTTATGCAGTTTGTAGGATAATAAAAATAAATTTTACCTTTTCCGCTGATGTGACATTTGGTGCTAAAAAATTTATGCCCGTGTATTGAAATATTGGGGACAGGCTCACCAAGTGCCGTCGTAACGCGGGTACCCCGCCCTGCCCATTTTTGCGATGAAGGCCACCCGAGTGAGCGAGAGGATTGGTAGTACAGTGCGAAGGTATTGATTTTCATCGGTTTTCATGCAGGTGCGATGAAAAGCCAAACGAACAATTCGTATCGTGTTTACAATCTAAACAGATGAAAACCAGCGTGGTAAGTAATCCACTCCGGCGTGAAGCTTTGACCGTAAAATTCAAAATCCCTAAATAAATAGTGATCGGTGCCCAAAACATACACAACACACATGTGTTATGTTTTTATCCCAGAAGAGGTATGCAGAAATCTGTTGTTGAAAATTGAAAATTTGAAAGCTTGTTGATAATGGTTTACTTTCTGATTCGGATAATCCAATGGCTCTTTGGACTGTGAACTACTAACGCAAATAAAACACATTCCAAGTACACTGAAGTTTTTTTACGCGGTCTTTCCTGAAAAAACCGCGTTATTTCAAAAACACGCGTAAAATAGTCAGGACGACTTCTAACGTGACTTGACTTTTTTACGACCTTTTTTGAAATAACGCGGTTTTTTTTTACCACGGGTTTTGAAAATAACGCAGTTTTTTTTACGCGGGACCATTACCGTCGTAAAAAAAAACTTCAGCGTATAGTGTTATTATTTTATTGAAAAAAAATCATCTCGCATGCTCCTATTGTGCTCAAATGATCTAATGCGTTGCGTACCTCTTATTTTGAGTAGTATGCACGGAAAGATCGATGTACACAGAGCAAGGAGTAACTTTCACGCAGCGATCGAAAAGACAAAAGATTTCATGCAAACTTGTGTGAAAATTCACGCAAATTTGTGTAACACCGGATCAGCACATTTTTTGTGCTGATCCAGTCGTACGCAAATATGAGTGAAAAATCCTTTGTCTTTTCGCAAGTTACTCATTCGCTGTGTACTTTCGTTTTAGGGTGTGTATGAGATTCATCAAAAAAAGCTAGTTTTTAGCCCTTTTTGACTTAAATCCGTTTAGCAAAGACATTTTTTTTTACCGGTTTTGTAAAAAAAATGTTAAATTTTTAACCATTTTTTTGCCATTTTGTAAAATGACTTATACAATAACGCAAAGGGAACAACAAGAAGTGAACTCACCGAATAATTCTTCTCAGCTGGTTGTATGTGTTTCCCACTGATTGCAGTAATCAGTTGGTAAAAAACCCCTCCGAACCACATTAAAAATTCTCTCTTTCACACCGATTGCTGAACGTCTCGTCGTCGGACAAATGACAATGAAAAAAAATAAAAAATCGGAACAGTCAGCATGCAAAAAAAAAACAAGCTCAAAGCGATGACAGACGCTACTAAGCAAATGTGAACTGGTGCCGAATAACGGACTCCCGCCAAGGAAACTTCCCTGAGAAATTTTCCCGAAACTAAGTAAAAACCAGGACTTCTAAAATTTCAACCTGAGAATCACAATAATTTTTCGGAACTAAAATGTGGAACGCCGGACGCACTAATCACCAAAACTACAAAACTTTCTCATTTTTTTGCGATACTGGGAGTGACGTTTCTCCAGAAATTCATCAAAGAATCAGAATTTCCTCCAGGAATTCCTCCAAATGTTACTTCGGGAATCCCTCCAGAAATACCTCAAGGAATTCCTCCAGGGATTGCTTCAGGAATTACTTCAAGGATTCCACCGGAAAATTCTCTAGGAATTTCTGCCTGAATGCCTCTAAAATATCGTTTAGAGATTCCTCCAGGAATACCTCCACGGATTCCTCCAAAAAATCAAGAGGAATTTCTCCCGGAACTCTTCCATGAGTTCCTCGAGAAATTCCAACAGGAATTCCTTCATGGATTCCTCTAGGAATATCTTCAGCAGTTTCTGCATGAATTCCTCCGCTGATTCATCTATGATTTTTTTTTTCTAGAAATTCTTTAAAAAAATCCTACACAAAAAATTCTTCCAGGAATTCCTTCAGAAATTCTTCAAGGAGTTCCTCAAGGAAACCTCAAATATTTCTCCAGAAATTTCTTCAGTAATTCCTTCAGAAATTGTTCAAAGTATTCCTCCAAAAATTCCTCCTCAAAATCTTTCAGGAATCCCTCAAATTACTTCCAGGAATTCCTCCAGATAATTCTCAAGAAAATCCTATAGGAATTACTGCCAAATTTTTCAAGATTTGGTCTGCGGATTACTCCAGTAAATCCTAAAAAAAATCTTCCGGAAGTCTTCCAGTAAATTCTCTTGGAATTTCTCGAGAAATTCCTCTAGGCATTCCTCCCGGAATTTCTCCTGAATTTTTTTCAGGAATTTCTTCCATGAACATCGTCAGTAATTCCTCATCAATTCCTCCAGAAATTCATCCAGATGGGATTCTTTTAGAATCGAAAAATGACAATTTCTATCGGAGATTCCAGGGTCCCCAGAACCTGTGCCGAGGTCACCGGATGACCAGAATCGATCAAAATCATTGTTCTTTGTTTTACTGGATGCAATTTGGTGCCCTAGTTTCGGAGAACGAGCCATTTGAAGTCAGAAAGAATCGTCCTGGGTGGTTAAGGGTTAAGCTCAAGTAGAACTTTAATGTCATCCTTTTTTGTGACATACTCTTTGCGACTGTACGGTTTTCTAAAAATTTTGCAATGTTTCGATGACCCGGTTTCAATTATTTTTTATTTTTTTATTGTGACATACTCTTTACAATTGTACATAATTTGGAAACATATTACATCTGATGACCTTGGAGGAATCGGTTCTGCTTATGCCTCTCACTGAGCAGAAACATAACAAATAGTACTGTAAATAAGATCACATTTCATTTCTTTTGAATTCCGGCATTCAAAAGATTAAATTACAACCAAATAAACAACAAATGACATGGGTCCATCTCCAGCTTTTCAGGCGAATCCTTGAGTTATACCTCTTTCAACCCCCCCACTCCGTAATATTTATGGGAATGTCGCTGAGTTGGAGGCCTCTTAAATAAGTACTATATCAACATTTCCCCTCCATATCCCAAGTTACGGTAAAGATGGGCGTGGCTGGGAATAGCGACATTCGTGCTTTTGGTATTTTTGTTTTATATTGGAGCATGGTTAAGTCCCCAGCCTAGTTCCGAAATGCAGTCTGGACAGTACTATCAAAAGGAACATGAATGTCGTGAGTCATGAGAATCTACGAAGTATACTGTAACTATGCTAACGCTAACGCTAACGCTAAGCAGAGCTATAATGTCATCCTGATAGTTCACTTTTGTTAGAGCAATCTCATTCACACGTTGATTTCAAGATCTTTGTTTATGGATGAATTCTTTGGACACGTTTGGCAGATGAAAAATTTTAATCCACATTTTTTCAGGAGTTATTATACGATTTCTCTAAGAATATTTCAGTAAAAAAATTTTGAATTTCAATTTTAAATTTTTTTTTTTTGATGAATAGTGACTGATTTTAACATTCATCCGTAAATTTCCTTTCAACATTTTCTTTGAAAATTCTTGTCAGAATCTAAGATCTCTAAAAGCAGAGCAATATCTTTAAAATTCCCATAATGATTCCCTTGGCGACATTTTGTTGGAATTCTTTTTACAATTGCTTTGTAAATTTCTTCAGTAATTGCTTAGAAATGAGTTCGTCAGTTCTTCAGGAATTTTAATCTGAAATATTTTTAACAATTTCTTTAGTAATTTTTAAGATTTTGTTAATATTTCTTCCGTATTTACTTTGAGAAATCCTTGGGCAAGTCTTTTGTAATTATTTCAGTAATTGCTTAATCATTTGCTCTTCCATTCTTTGAGAATCTCTTAAGAAATTTCCACCACGACAATTTCTTTTGCATTCCATCGGCTAAGTTTGTGGTGGTTCTTTTTATATACTTTAAAAAATTTATAATTTTTCACTTGCTCAGGAATTCCTTTGGAAATTACTTAAACAAATTCCTTGGGAAATTCTGCATTTTTGCCTTTCTCGTACACTAAGTGTACTGGAAAGGCTATATGTTCACTCCAAAAATGACTTTTCGATAGAAGGCCCGGAGGGTCGAGTCACATATACCAACCAACTCAGCTCGACGAATTGAGGTGATGTCTGTGTGTATGTATGTGTGTGTGTATGTGTGTGTACAAAAAAAAAACTGACATCACTTTTTGGCAGTAAACCTGAACCGATTTTAATGACCGACGGTTCATTCGACGGGGAATCTAGTCCCATTGTTTCCTATTGTAAATGGTTTGGATCGGTCCAGCCGTTCCGGAGTTATGGCCATTTAGGTGTTCCGGAACGGTACCACAGGAAGGGGCCAGATATGAAAATGCATATAACACATGCATGCGACACATCAAACCACGGCATTTTCGATAACCTGATGAGCGGTGAGCAGAAAAATAGTCTAAGACCATATCTGAAACAGTAGTTTTCCGGAACCGGTTCCGGGTGTCCCGCCGGAAGTGGCCAAATATACAATTGTACCAAACCCATGCAAGCGACACATCAAACCACGGCATTTTCGATGACCTGATGGACAATGAACAGGAAAACCATCTCAGACCATATCTGAACCGGTAGTGTTCCGGAACCGGCTCTAGTCGTCCCGCATGAAGTGGCCAAATATACAAGTGAACCAAAACCATGCATGCGACACATCAAACCACGGCATTTTCGATAACCTGATGAGCGGTAAGCAGGAAAATAGTCTCAGATCATATCTGAACCGGTAGTGTTCCAAAACCGGTTCTAGGCGTCCCGATTAGAGGTGGGCAAAACGGCTCACTTCATTGATCGGATCCGAACCGGATCCATCACATTAGTGAACCGGATCTTTTGAGCAGATCAGCGGCTCAGTTATAGAATGAATGACCAAGCTTCACCGTCCAGCTTGCTTCCAGTTTATTCTCTCAAGGGGACCCCACACGAGCATCAATACTTCATCAATATCGCTACTTCTTGACGAAGTTTCCATCAAACCTTGAGATTTTCCAAAAATACATTTGGATAACCACGAGTTTGACGAAAAATCCAACAAAAAGTATCGATATTGATGAAGTATTGATGCTCGTGTGGGGCCTTCACACACAGCAAGCGGCACTCATTCTCTTGATCTTCCCGACCCGCATTATCTCTATCCCAGCGCCAGCACCACACAACCTACTGGATACTGCTGAAGAACCGAACGAAAGGAGTGATAATGTGTGAGTTCGTGTTCGAGTTCGGGTTGTTCGGATCAGATCTGCAGATCTGCAGACATGTCCGGACTGCCGGTACTGCTCTCCCGCTTGAGCTGAGAGCGAGAGATCGTGTGCGTTGTTTGGGCCGCCTGGCCAGGCCAGGGGGAGGGAACTGGACCACCTCTGCTTGGCGCGTTTCGTAGAGCTGCTGTGTTTGGAAATGACCCAGAGCAAAACAAAGAGAACCTATCGGTTCTTTTAGGCTCTTTCTCATAGAATCATGTAAACTAGTGACCCGGCTGTCTCTGTAAAAGATCCACGGTTCACTCACTCACTTTACTGATACGAATCTTTTGAACGGATCCGGATCTGATTGCCCATCTCTAGTCCCGATGGAAGTGGCCAAATATACAATTGAACCAAACCCATGCATACGACACATCAAACCACGGCATTTTCGATGACCTGATGGATAATGAGCAGGAAAATCATCTCAGACCATATCTGAACCGGTAGTGTTCCGGAACCGGTTCTAGGCGTCCCGCTAGAAGTGGCCAAATATACAATTGAACCAAACCCATACATGCGACACATCAAACCACGGCAATTTCGATGACCTGATGGACAATGAGCAGGAAAACCATCTCAGACCATACCTGAACCAAGTAGTGTTCCGGAACCCGTTCCGGGGTTCCCGCCGAAGTGGTTAAATCTGAAAGAGAAACAAACCCGTACATGCGTCACATCAAATAGCGGCTTTTTAGATTACCTAATGAACGGCCAGCAAGTGTTTCGGAATCGGTTTTGAGTGGCCGGAAGAGGCCAAATGTAAAAGTAAAACAAATCCTGGCATGTGACACATCAAATCGTGGCTTTTGCGATAACCTGATGAACAGTTAGCTAGAAAATAGCCTTAGATCACGCTAGAGACAACTGGTAGTGTTCCGGAATTGGTTCCGAGAGTCCCGTCGAAATTGTCAAACCCTGCATGTGACACCTTCAATTTGCAGCGTTTTTGGTTAACCGATGAGCAGTTAACAAGACAATAATGTTAGACCATATTTGGTTCAGCCGGTAGTTACCCGGAATCAGATCCGGGTAGTAAAATGTTAAATTTAACCAAACCCATGGATGCGGTACATCAAATTACGACCAGTCTTGTAAACATTCGACACTTTTTACTTCCTTCATTTCGTTGCCACAGTCGGGTGTCAGTCGGCTTAGTTACATTCGTGCGCTATCGTTACCTCTTACCTACACACAAAACGAGCAGTAGAACGAAGATCAGTAAACATAAGAAAGGGTCAAATCAATGTCATCTGACACGATGACATGTGTCTAATTCTAGCTTTACGCATAGATTTTCAGCCAAGTCCGATTATGAAAGTTAATATTAGTTTATTATTGCATGTTTCATTGAATACGACACACAGATGGGCAACATAGCTCTTATTATGGAAGAAGACAGGAATAACAAAAGCCGAACCGTCTCCCGAAGCTGCTATCGTGGTGAAGTGCATTCGTTTGACATTTTTGTTTCGAACAGTAGTTTGATTGCTTGTGTTGCGAATGTCGGAGACAAAGGAGGCCGAATATCGACGAAAAGGTTCAAATGACTGTGATCTCTAACAAGACTGATCACGACTTATCGACAACCTGATGGAAAACATGGAAACAAGCAATAACATATTCTCAGACCATAATTGGGACAACCGGTAGTGTCATGGTCCATGAATCATGGAATCAGATCCGGCTATCCCACCGGAAATTACCAAATATAAAAATGATCCAAACTCATACATATGACACATCAGATCGCAGATTTTTTGATAATCAAATGAACGGTTAGCAAGAAAATAGCCTTAGATTACATTAGAGACTAGCTGTTGTGTAGCAGAACCAACGTTCATGTGATAAATTAAATCGTGGCTTTGTTTAATGGCCTAATAAACATTAGGTATGAACAACAGTGACGAACAGGTCTAAGTTCTCATATATGAGAACACAATATAGACAAAACTAAAGCGATCTCATCAAATCGTACCATTTCAGATTCCTAAGGTGTAAATTTATAGCAGGATGGGTCAATGTTGAATGGAAAAATAAGAATTTGATCGCGTCAACAGAAGATGGTGGCTGTTTTAAGGAATTTTGAGCTTTAAAACTAAAAATAAGTGTATTTGGTATGGGAAATATGTTCGGAATCCACCAGAGTATCCAAGATAGCGGTCCAAAGTCCAAGATAATGGCCCAGTGTTCAAGTTAGTGCCTATTTTATAGGATTTTTAATTCTTGCATTATGAAAATATGTCCAGAATTTGTAATCAGAAAACCCAAGCTGTGCGCTGTTTCACAAGGTCTGCAATATGACTATAGTTTGAATGGGGAAGAATGTCGGTCTTCGTCCAAAACTGGTAAGGGAGCATCCATTAAGTACGTCACGCCAAAATTCGGATTTTTAGACCCCCTCTCCCCCCTTCGTACGGTTTTTTTTTGTATACTTAATACATTGCTTGTCACACTCTCACAAACTCCCCCTCCCCCTAGGACCGTGACGTACTTAATGGATGACCCCTAACTAGGAAATCATAAACGACATGCCAAAATTCAATACGGCGACTATTTTATGTAATTTTTGGTGCAGAGTCCAAAAATGAATACCAGAACATCCAAGATGGTGTCTCAATGTTCAAGATGGCGGTTAGTTTAGTTGGGGTAGATATCCGCAGTCATAAAATGATAACCGGAAAATCTAAAATGACGTTTCAAAATTTTGCGGCTTCATGACACTTATTTGGTTTGATTTTTGGATCGTTGTCTTATATTTTCTGAATATTGGATGTTATGCTAATATAAAATGTATCCATATTGAGTAGATTTAGCAAGCAGTTTTTATTTTGTATTTATGTCAATGTCATCAACATGTCGCTCGAGTTTTGTTGAAAGGATATTTTAAAGCACGAGAAAGGCACCATCACCGCAAGGTGGATTAATTAGGGTTTTTTCCTGAAATTTTCAAAAAAAATCTCAAGATTCTCTTTTGGCAACCTGTCCGGCAATTCCTTGGGACATTCGTTTGAAAATTTTGTATGCTATTCATTCAGGAGTTTCCTCCACAATTGCTATTGCGTACTCCTGGGGAATTCGTTCAGAAATCTCTTTGTCGATTCCTTCGGGCAAAAAAATTGTCTTCCTAAGAAGCTTCCAAGGGGTTTAAAAGGCAGTTGTTGACATAAAAATGACTATCTAAATCCTAAAAAAAATAATTCCAAAGGAGTTGCTTATAGCACAGCATAGCTCTCGAGTAGTTTTTTGGCGTTTCAGTCTTCTCGGGGTAAAAAACAATTAAATGTTTTCGTTTTCCAACGTTTCGATACTCACTGGATCTTCTCCAGGGAATCCGTAATTTATATTGGTCCTTTCCATTGGTTGTAACACATTAGACTACACTTAACACATACCGAATTAAATTGTTGCTTTTTCGTCCGGTGGTTGTTTTTTTTTTTTAACATTGAACAGTCATTTGTTGGTCTTTGCTATAAAAGGTTATTGTCAATTAAAGAATAGCTTAATGTCACTGTCAACTTACAATATTTCCGTTATTTCTGTTCCGAAAAATCTTTAAATTCAAAAAGATAATTCGCCTGTTTGTCGAAATCACGCGCCTGGATATTACAAAATTATTTGCTGTGTAGGAAAAAAGTTATCAAGTAAATTAACTCTTGATGTTACCGGCCAAAAGTTTGGGGTAACCATCATAAAACATGGAAGAGTGATTTGTTGATATCATTGTCATCTTTCATTCAATTTTAATTGTTATTGATTTAGCCTCAGTTTCTAAAAATGTGAAAAATGGTGTAATCATCAATATGTTTCATTATTTCATTCATTCGTTCGAAGACGATCTTGACTCGATATATCACTCAAACATCTTCTCGGATATCTTGAAGTCTTATTTCATAAGCGGTTTTATGACTCAGTTGCGTAGCACCTGTCATTTCCGTCACTTTTCGATTATCAATTTATTATCAACGGCACCATAGGTAAGGGGCTGTCCATAAACCACGTGGTCATTTTTTTGGGACTTTCCAACCACCCCCCCCCCCCCCCCCGCGTGGTCATTAGTCCATACAAAATTTTTTATTAGTCCATACAAAATGGTCATTGGTCGAAACTCCCCCCCCCCCCCTAATGACCACGTGGTTTATGAACAGCCCCTAAGCTATACAGCTCCGCATCGTTCGTCATTTCATACTTCCAGAAATGAGGTCAGGCGGGATATTTGATACTACCCACTTCTTGTTATGACGCCCCAAGCGATAACGGATCCTTGGTCCTCCCATATTACACACTCAACACAACAAAGCTACAAACACACCGATCCCCTCCCCCACTGGAAACACATAACATCGGCAATAAAGTGCTGTGTCCTTTGGCAAGTCTTATCTCACAGCGGGACCAGTGAACGCCGTCGCGAGGGTGGGTGGGTCGTATAACGTTGTAAAATTGTCATCAACGATCTGTAATTAATTCGACCTCATTGCGCCCAGGGAATCATAAAAATGATTACAGTTAATGTTGCGGCAGCCACACCGCAGAATTGTTGAACGCGCTGCCGCGCTGCTGTTGGCACCGCTATACTTACGGGGATAGGCGTTATGCTTCGAGCGGATGGTGGTGGTCTATGGGTTTTGGGTCCTATTCATTCATGTGCGCGCGATAAATGTTTTCGACTGTTCATTCGTCTGGAAGCAGCCAGCGCAGCGCACAGCAAAGGGGCTGTCCATAAACCACGTGGTCATGAGGGGGGGGGGGGGGGGGGTGGGGTGTTCGGCCAATGACAATTTTGTATGGACAAATAACAATTTTTGTATGATGATGATTAACCTGGGCTTGTTAGGGGAATATCTGTAAATAAAAGAAAATCGGGTTAAGTACGGTTCCTTTGAATTCCACTAAGAATTTGCATCCTTTGACAGATACGTATTTCGACCTCAACTGTAAGGTCGTCTTCAGTGTCTTGTACTTGACTCGACTCTAGTCGAGTCAAGTACAAGACACTGAAGACGACCTTACAGTTGAGGTCGAAATACGTATCTGTCAAAGGATGCAAATTCTTAGTGGAATTCAAAGGAACCGTACTTAACCCGATTTTCTTTTATTTAATTTTTGTATGGACCAATGACCACGCGGGGGGGGGGGGGGGGTTTGAAAAGTCCCAAAAAAATGACCACGTGGTTTATGGACAGCCCCAAATGGCTGGATGAGGCTGTATGGGGCTCCTCTCCTGCTCGGTTAGGTTAGGTCTGGGCTTTGTGGTGGCTTTTGGATGCAAATTGAAATATGATGGTCAATTTATCACGACCGAAATGTTAATATTCTCGCTGAAAGCGGTAGCATAGATGGGATGTTTTCCAGAACGGTTTGTTATTCGGCGTGATGGCCGACGGGGGGAAGCAAACGTGTATATTCAAGCTGGAGACAGCCCGATTTTTGTTTGTTTGAATGAATTTCAGGGAGTGTTAGAAAGAACGCCATGTGTTTGCATTTTTTTTTTACAAATATTCTGAGTTATTGACTTGATTTATTTGACAGACACTATCATTACTTATCAAGACGTTTCATTCCAGAAAAGAATTGGTGCTGGAAAGGACCCACGTACCATAACATCTTCTTACAACTCCACAGGAAAATCAATTCGATAAGCGACAAATCACTTTCTGTCGAGGGAAATTGAAATTTAATTAACGTTAATGGAAGTGAAAATTTATTGATTCTCCCTGCCAAACCTTCCTTTATGCGAAAATTTGCACTCATTTTCGCATATACCCTGCGGAAAAAAGGAACCGAATGAGTAATGTCCTCACTCACGCGCTGTTGCTCTCGCGTGGTACAAAGGCGTCATAGTTGGGGGTCTCCCCATTATTGCAGACAATATGTGCTGTACGGCGTAGGGAGATGACTGAAGAGGACAAGTGAAGACAAATGACCGGATAGATCGAATACCTTTGAACCAAGGATTGGAAAAAAATGCTTGATGTTTGAGAATGAGAAACATGTAGGGGAGACTGAGGAGACTTGATCCCTGGGGAGACTTGTTCCCTCCATATTTTCTCGGAATCAAAAACATTTTTCTTCTAGCATAATTTTTCCAAAACTACTCCTGGTCAAACGACTATGTTTTGGCTACAAGTGATTTCGATTGTACATTGCATTATTTTTTAACGGCTGATGGTTTGTTTTCAGTCCTTCAGAAATCTTTTAGGCGATTCCGAAAAATCTCAATAACTTTGTGAAAATTGAATCAAATCGTGTCAAAATTTCACAGCACATAGTTTAAATAAAATACTTTCAAACTTATTTATCCAAATAAGACTGTTGTTCA
The DNA here is from genome assembly GCF_035046485.1 of Aedes albopictus. Taxonomy (NCBI): domain Eukaryota; kingdom Metazoa; phylum Arthropoda; class Insecta; order Diptera; family Culicidae; genus Aedes; species Aedes albopictus. Next base: position 98,429,328 of record NC_085137.1, on the reverse strand, counting down.
CATATTTTAATTAATTCAGCTTAGTGTACACAACAGTGACATGGGGAGACTTGATCCCTCGAGGATTACACACACATTATACATGTGAAAAATAAAATTCCATTCGGAAGCCTCTATTTACTTGGAATTCTAGTCTATTCAACGATAAAATATGTCAGATAATTAGTACTTTAGTACAAACCAAAAAAAGGGGGATCAAGTCTCCCCATTTTGAAAATACGGCATATCCTTAAAAATTCAAGGAAATCTTACAATTTCAAACACTCCATATTCATCGAAAATACAAGAAAACTCGAAAAGAAAATGAATAGGAAGACTTTAGAATGATTTCCCCTTTAAATAAACCATGTGCTGAAAGGGGGATCAAGTGTCACCCATTTTTGAAAAATACATCATAAGACATGCCTCCATAAAAACACAGTTTTGAAAACTTTAACAATAATTTAAAGGCCTTCTTCTGTGTATTAACTTGCAATACATGTTTACCTGCCATTTTGTACGGAAATCGGATCTACTTTTGTGTTTATTCTTAAAGTTTCAGGTAAATTAAGAAAAAGGGATCAAGTCTCCCCAGTCTCCCCTACTGTTCTTCAGTACCGATGATATTCTCAAGGACGGCTCTACCCCATTTGCCGTAATGCCATTTCACATAATGTCGATGGGTTCATTCATTTCATTCATTTATTCAGTATTACATCAAATTCAAGATAAAACTGAATCAACAATATTTCTCCATAATACACGGTTCGTGGCTGCCGCTCTCCATCCTCGGTCGCGCCCGATGCTCGCCAAGTCACGCTCCACCTGGTCCGCCCATCGTGCCCTCTGCGCTCCACGCCTTCTTGTGCCAACTGGATCAGTTGCAAACACCAGCTTTGCAGGGTTGTTGTCCAGCATTCTTGCAACATGCCCTGCCCACCGTATCCTTCCGGCTTTGGCTACCTTCTGGATGCTGGGTCGCCGTAAAGTGCAGCGAGCTCGTGGTTCATTCTTCTCCGCCACACACCGTTCTCCTGCACACCGCCGAAGATCGTCCTTAGCACGCGTCGCTCGAAAACTCTGAGTGCTTGCAGGTCTGTAGAGGACCACCGGTCTTATTAGCGTTTTGTACATGGTGCATTTGGTGCGTGGGTGAATATTTTTCGACCGCGGTTTCTTCTGGAGCCCGTAGTAGGCCCGACTTCCGCTGATGATGCGCCTTCGTATTTCACGGCTCACGTTATTGTCAGCCGTTAGCAAGGAACCGAGGTAGACGAATTCTTCTACCACCTCGAAAGTATCCCCGTCTATCGTAACATTGCTGCCAAGGCTTGTCCTGTCTCGCTCAGTCCCACCTACCAGCATGTACTTTGTCTTAGCAGCATTCACCACCAGTCCGACCTTTGCTGCTTCACGTTTTAGGTGGGTGTACTGTTCTGCCACCGTTCCAAATGTTCTGGCAATAATATCCATGTCGTCCGGAAAGCACACAAATTGACCGGATTTTGAGAAAATCGTTCCCCGGCTGTTGAGCCCGGTTCGTCGCATCACACCTTCCAGAGCGATGTTGAAGAGTAGGCATGAGAGTCCATCACCTTGTCGCAGTCCCCGGCGAGATTCGAATGAACTGGATAGTTCACCCGAAACCCTTACGCAGTTTTGCACACCGTCCATCGTTGCTTTTATCAGTCTAGTCAGCTTCCCAGGAAAGCCGTTTTCGTCCATGATTCTCCATAGCTCTGCGCGGTCGATACTGTCGTATGCCGCTTTGAAGTCGATGAACAGGTGATACGTTGGGACCTGGTGGTCATCATTTCTGGAGGATTTGCCGTACGGTAAAGATCTGGTCCGTTGTCGACCGGCCGTCGATGAAGCAGGCTTGATAACTTCCCACGAACTCATTTGTTTTAGGTGACAGACGACGGAAGATGATCTGGGATAGCACTTTGTACGCAGCATTCAAAACAGTGATCGCCCTGAAGTTCTCACATTCCAAATGGTCGCCTTTCTTGTGAATGGGGCAGATTACCCCTTCCTTCCACTCCCCCGGTAGCTGTTCGGTTTCTCAGATCCTGACTATCAGCCGATGCAGACAGGTGGCCAACTTTTCTGGGCCCATCTTGATGAGTTCAGCTGCGATACCATCCTTACCAGCTGCTTTGTTGGTTTTGAGCTGGTGAATGGCATCCTTAACTTCCCTCAGCGTGGGAGTTGGTTCATTTCCATCCTCCGCTGCACTGGCGTCGTCGTTTCCTCCGTTGCTGTGTGCTCCCGTGCCTGCGTTCTCCACGCCGTTCAGGTGCTGATCGAAGTACTGCTTCCACCTTTCGATCACCTCACGTCCGTCCGTCAAAAGGCCTCCGTCTTTATCCCTGCATATTTCGGCTCGCGGCACGAACCCATTGCGGGATGCGTTGAGCTTCTGATAGAACTTCCGTGTTTCTTGGGAACGGCACAGCAGTTCCATTTCTTCACACTCCGCTTCTTCCAGGCGGCGCTTTTTCTCCCGAAAGAGGCGAGTCTGCTGTTTCCGCTTCTGTTTGTAACATTCCACGTTCTGTCGAGTCCCTTGCTGCAGCATTACCGCCCTCGCTGCATTCTTCTCCACCAAAACCGTTATGCACTCTTCGTCGAACCATTCGTTCCGTCGATTCCGTTCCACGTACTCGATTGTGCTCTCGGCTGCGTCGTTGATGGCTGCTTTCACTGTACTCCAGCAGTCCTCTAGAGGGGCATGATCGAGCTCGCCCTCGTCTGGCAATGCGGCCTCGAGATTCTGCGCGTATGCTGAAGCGACATTCGGTTGCTTCAGTCGCTCTAGGTTGTACCGTGGCGGTCGCCGGTATCGTACATTGTTGATGACGGAGAGTTTTGGGCGCAGTTTGACCATCACCAGATAGTGGTCGGAGTCGATGTTGGCGCCACGATAGGTCCTGACGTCAATAATGTCGGAGAAGTGCCGTCCGTCAATCAGAACGTGGTCGATTTGAGATTCCGTCTGCTGTGGTGATCTCCAGGTGTAACGGTAAGGGAGGCTGTGTTGGAAAAGGTGCTACGTATGGCCATATTTTTGGAGGCGGCGAAATCAATGAGTCGTAGGCCGTTTTCGTTCGTCTGCTGGTGGGCGCTGAACTTACCAATCGTCGGTCTGAACTCCTCCTCCTGGCCTACCTGAGCGTTCAAATCACCTATGATGTGGGCTGTGCACGTTTATTATGCTGAAGTTGAAGAATCGGCCTTTGATCCTCAACCTGCTCATTCTTTCGTCGATCGGCCACCAACCGATCACGCGCCTCGGATGCCGTTGGTCTCGGTTCGTATCACGGTTGCAAAAATTCCGAAGCTCTCAACGAACGTGAGTTTTTGTTTTTGTCTTTTCACCACGCCGCTTTTGACGTTGAAGCCCCTGTCCTTCACGGAGGCAATTGAAAAGAGAATAAAAATTCTCTCGTCGCTCACACTGGGGAGACGGCGAGGTTCAAAAGCAACATTCTTCCTGTGACCGGCACTCAAACGACAAAAATTCACCACGCTTGCTTATGGGCGAGTCGCATTCATGCGGCGCGTGTTGACATGAAGCATCCATCAGCGCAGAGCGTGTGTTGATGATGGTGCAGTCATTACCTCCACAAAGTAGTTGAATTTTTCTGCGTTCACTTTCAAGTATCTCACAGCGGAGCTGAAAATGAATGTCAAAAGCATTCAGTTCTGCAGAAATTCATTCAATTGAATGAGATTTTTTCAACCCTGGTTCGTATTGTTCTGTTGCTGATTTTCCGTTACAATGTTTTTTTTACGGCTGGCTCGTAGGGCCTGACACCAACCCCCTACTTTCCGGAGGACCATAGTGCACAGTTGAGCTTAGAGTCCTTCCCTGGCACTCGGACGTAGATCAGCCGCCCCTAACATGGGGATCAGACGCTGTTGTGAGCTGCTCCTCCTGAAGAACAGACGCTCAGGTTTGCAGGGCTGTTACAAGTGGCGCGGATTTTGCGTTTTTCGCGGTTTTTGCATTTCGCGCGGATTTCGCGCGTTCTTACTAATTTTGACGCGGATTTTGCGGAAATGGTTTATCAATCTACATTTGGGGACGAAGTTCAACACAATCAGAAAAAACGAACATTTTCAAATCAGAATTATGGAATTTTGTGTTTCAGCAAAAACAATGTTTATAATCAATAGCGTGGAGTGCTAGTTAAGTTGCATCGCACTAGAAGCTCAATTTGTTCAAATTTAGAAGATCATATTCTGATTTTCTTAGTCAAACTATGTAACAGTTGTTTGGCAATAACCTGTGCGCCTAGCGAAGCGAAAATGAAAAACGCTTAATAATCGCGATCGGCTATAAGCGTTACACCTAGTAACGCTCCCATAGTAGGTGCTATCCAGCGTGGACAGAAACCAAACTGCCATTTGCCCGGCTTATCAAAACAATCATGTCATCACTTAGATGCCATGAAATGAAGTGATGAGCCTCATCAGTGAATTTTGTATCATTTCCACCGTTCCATGAAATTACTTTATGACTAAAATCAAGAGATCAGACCTCTTTAATTCTGGTGATCGCCGAAGAAGGTCGTTTAAGAAGTTTCGCGAGTTAAAACTGTTAATAAATCCGAATATTGAACAAAGTGAAGTGACGAGAATTAGTTACAAATCAATTAGGTCGTCAGAGTGAGGTGCAGAAAACTGCGTATGTGAGCGATTGATTCGCAAACCTAATCGAATACAGGTAAAGATTATAATACGAATAGTGTGGCTCATTATCTAAGTGTGGCATACCGTTTGAAAGTGAAACCTTCAAACGAAGGTTTTTTTTGTTGGCTCTACAGGTCCGGTTTTAAGTGGTGGCCTGCAGTGTCGGATAGTTATAGGCATCCGCATCCACGGTGCGTGGTGGCGCTGCCCATATTAACAGCAGGTAGTCAAGGCATGACGGAACCCAACCGGCGGCCGCACTACCACTAACCGACCGGAGAATCCTTCTTCCGTTCGGGCCCAACGCCAACGGCCCAGGGTCAGGGGACGAACCCGTCGTAACCAAGCAATCGCATTCATTGACACACACCACGACGATCCAGCGAATACCGCACGTGGCGGTGGGAGCCACTGTCCGTAGCATACGATAGCGAGGAAACCGAAGTTCATCTTCTCGGCCACGAACCGGCGGCAAGCGCTTTGCGCCGCTGGTAGATCTGCGTCCAGTGCCCGGCGACCGGCCTCGATCACCCGGACATACCATTCCGTCAAGCCGCTAGTACCATCTGACGGTTGGCAACATCGTGGAAGGTGTGGGCCCTTCCACTGGCGCAGCGAGTAGAACCATTCCCAGCGCCCAACCGGTGCCGGCCTATTCGTCCGGACCAGCCACTTCACCAAGCAGCCAGCATCGCTTGGCAGGGTGAGCCACTCCGCTTGCCAAAACGCCACCGGGACCAACGACACGCCAGGACCGAGCCAAGTAGCAAAGCTACAATCAGGTTAGACTATAAGTAGAGTTGTAGAAAACGTTTGCGCAAACCTAGGGATTTTATGATAATACAGTAATGTCGAATCAACCCGATATATATAGTAGTTAACCCAATTTTTGTTACTGCGTTACTGAAAGCGAAATCCATAAGCTTGGAGGTTTGATCCTTAGATCGTTTATTTTGGTTAGTTTTTCGAATTGTGCTTTGAAGTGTTGGTGGACTTTCGGTTTTGATTACCCGCCTTGAGATTTCCGGCCGGGCAGGCATACAGGGGATAGACAAAATGATCGGGACAGGCAAAATTTTCCCTTCTCTAAAAAAATTCAAATAGCTGTAACTTTTCGATAAGTGCATCAAATATTCTCAAATTTTCACTGTAAGTTGATCAACTATTTGTGTATCAGTGAACAAAATTCGGAAAAGGTCGAACGATTCTGCACGAAGTTAAAAAGATTCTAGAAAAAGTTAAAATTATTCGATAGCCAACTTTGAGCTGTCATATCTCCGGATTTAATGAACCGAATGCAATGAAATTTTGTCCATTTATGACTTATATAATGAGCTTCGAAAAACTTTTGACATAACTAAAAATTCTTAACACGGAAGAAAATTATAACGATTAGATTATTTTTCTAATAAAACACCAAATTTTCTTAAATTTCAACATCGTTTAAAAATTCAAGATGCTAATTATAGTCTATTTAAACTCCCTCTGATTCTCTTCAATACAGATATGTTTTGAAAGAAAGTAACAACACAGGCGGCAATTCATTGAAAAAGTAATGGGATGCATATTAAAAATAGGCCAACTTACTAAAAAATCATAAAATTAATGAAATCGCTGTAACTTTTTCTCTCGTAAATAACTTCAAGTTGTGTCAAACGTTTTTCAGAGCTTATTATATGAGTCATAAATGGACAAAATTTCATTGCATTCGGTTCAATGAATCCGAAGATATAATAGCTCAAAGTTGGCTATCGGATAATTATACCTTTTTCTAAAATGCTTATAACTTCGTGCAGAATAGCCTGATCTTTTCCAAATTTTGTCCACTAATACACAACTAGTTGATCAACTTACAGTGAAAATTTTAGAATATTTTATGCACTTATCGAAAAGTTACAGCTAATTGGACATTTTTTGAAAAGTGGAAATTTTGCCTGTCCCGATCATTTTGTCTATCCCCTGTATATACGCAGTTCCACATCACTCCACTTTTGGTGTGTTGGCGCTAAAGTGGAACTTGTTTAAGTATTTACAAGGCTTAATTAGGACTTGTCGCAACGGATAGCGGTTACGTTTTGGATCCGATTCCGTTTTTCGTTCGGGTGGAGCAAAAGCGTGCTATAAAAGTTGTCCGACCCTGTGACACGAACCCTTAGTCGCAGCACATAAGGTTTGTATCGTATCGTTCGGCTTTGCAAGGGGTTCGCCTGTTACAACTATTGAAGTCATTTCTGCCTTAATCCTGAGATCAGTTTTTGGCTAAAATTTTGGATTTAGTTTAAATTTTGGATGGAACTTACCTATAGAGCAATGCCTGACGTTCGAAAAAAAAAAACACTGAAATGTGCAAATGTGGAATTTGCAAAAAGACGTCTATCGGAAATTTTGTAGAAACATTTGGTTGAATTTTGTAGTCAAATCAAGAGTCAAATGTAACAGAATCCCGTCAAAAAAGCCATTGGTTTTGTAGACTGTGTGTATCGTAAGCAATCAATCTGACAGAATCTGATTGGTTTTCCGACACATAATGTCCTGAGGACATTCTTGCTAATATCTTCACTGAGGGTGTGGTGTGGCCAGAAACATGTATCATAAATTTCTGATGAATTAATACTTTTCTGCATATCTTTAGTCTTAATGTTTAGAGAAGTTGCCGGATATATTCAGGAAATACTTATTTTTTCATAAATCTCTCTCTCTTCTTGGCGTAACGTCCTCATTGGGACAAAGCCTGCTTCTCAGCTTAGTGTTCTATGAGCACTTCCACAGTTATTAACTGAGAGCTTCCTCTGCCAATGACCATTTTGCATGCGTATATCGTGTGGCAGGCACGAAGATACTCTATGCCCAAGGAAGTCAAGGAAATTTCCTTTACGAAAAGATCCTGGACCGACCGGGAATCGAACCCGTCACCCTCAGCATGGTCATGCTGAATACCCGTGCGTTTACCGCCTCGGCTATATGGCCCCATAAATATCTTCCTTAGAAATAAAATTTTTTGGTGATGTAATCAATAAATTGCACTAGTAATTAGTCAATGCTAGTGTTGCATCTTGTATTACTGTGAAGATTCAACAAAATAAGTTTCTGCAGAAAGTAATCCATGAATTTCTCAAAAAGATTCTAGAACATTTTTTTTCAGTCCCAAAACTTAGGTTAGATTTCTTTTCAGGATTTCTACCATAATGTTGGTTAAAAATAAAAAATATTTCAAAAGTTTCGTCAAGAATGCTTCTTTTTTGGGATTGCTTCAGGGAACAGGAACTTCCATTTTCGTAAAATAGTAGACACCCTGATTGATAAGCAATCAAAGAACTATTGATCCGAAACTTTATATTCCAATTAAAAAAAACTAGTTTGTTTGCAACATGTTCAAACTCTTGTTTGATATAGAATACACTTAAAAATTCTGAAATTTGCACGAGACAGAAACATCAAAGAACGTAAACATTTTCAAGACTGAATCACAAATTGGACTCAATTTTACGCGCATCATGTTGGTTGCGTTAGACGTCAACAAATCCACTTTACTAGAAACGTAGAATCAGTATCATATTCATTTACCACCTTCTAACTCGGTGAAATAGCCGAGAGGTAAGAGATGTGGCTCACAAACACCAGATCCTGAGTATGAATCCAGGCAAGTCAATATTTTACTTTTATATGTTTTATCTAACAGATCGGTTCTAGCGATTGCTAGATGCTAAGAAAATATAAGTCGTTGAAGACGTAAATTTACAGGTTTTGACCACTAAATTTGTGTCTTTGAAGACGCTGTCAGGTTCAAGACACCTAAAATTGCATGATTTTTTTCTAGGTGTGAAGTTATCATTTAAATTCATAGATTATTATTGGTTAAAAATCGATTTATCAATAGAAAAGCTCTTCATCTGGAGTGCAACAAAAGTCATGAATAGTTCATTTTCTTTGGATCTTCTCTGAAAAAATCTGCCGTTTTAGAGTTTGAGTCATCAAAACCACATGTTTTTGCTCTGGCGCGGATTTGATGACCTCGGCGCGGATTTCAAATTGCTTGGCGCGGATTTTGCGGTTTCCAAATCAACACTTTTGTAACAGCCCTGGGTTTGCCGAAGCAAACCCCCCCTTCCCTGTCAGCCTACGACCAAAGTTCGCACCGGGGTTGGTTACCCGATCTTCCCTAAGGTTGCTCATAGTTTCCGGCCGGTACCGCGTGGAGGTAGGGATGTCGATTGGTATAACAAGGATTATACACATCCTTACCAAGAAGGCTACATTTATTTGCTCATCATCACATTTAAGATAAGACATATTCAACAATACCCAACAAACATTTATGCTGTGCAAGAGTGGAACAAACTTCTCTTTAGAAAAAGTTAACTCAAGAAACTGTTACACAGCTAGTTATGATACTTGGATAGTACGCCACAATACTCGGTTTGCACTCTGGTTGCGCTGTCGAAAGGTGGTGGTACGGAGCTGAGCTAACATACCCCTCCCGTAGTTCTGGTGGCTCCTAGGCTGCACCCTCCTGCACTTCGAGCACAGCTAGTCTGGCCACCGGCCCTCTAAACTTACCCTTGCTCGTCTCTACCATGAACTACCGGATTCTGCCATCCGCTTCCGGGTAGACGTCCGTCACAATTCCTCGGACCCAGCTTTTCCGCATGATGTCATCGGATATGTACACCAGGTCGCCACACTTTAGTGGTGGTGACCTGAAAAACCAGATCATCCGCAGATTGATGGTAGATATTCGAACACCCACCGTGCCCACAGCTTGACTGCCAGTCGCTGAGACCGCTCATACCGCCCGTCGATGGAACGGAATGCTCCTCGCTGATCACGCTAACACAGCTAACAATGTTGTTCAGAACAACGTTTTCTCCGTTCCCTGGTTCCAGGCCAACGTAAGTCAGTGGCCGGAAGTTGATGAAGATGTCGGCCTCCGCTATCATCGCCAACACTTCATCGGTAATCATTCACACGTCGTAATAGTATAGATCTTTTTCGTTGTACTGCTGATTGTAGTGTCCGTCGGCTCGGTAGCGTGAGTGTAAGCATTGAGCAGAAAATCAACTCCACAGAGACGAGAAGCGTGTTCGCATCGCAGGTCAGAGTATAGCGGAGTTTGTCAGGATGTCAACCTGTGTTCTCCAACGGACTTCGGTCAACGGACTTCGCTCAGTCTTAGGATTTCAAACTTTATAAATCATACCTGATTGGCTAGTTTTACTAGTTCACCACACAATTTTTAGCTAGCGCAGCGGTCGGTCTTTGCCTTCGATTGACTTGTCGAAGCATGACATAGGAACTTTTGAAAACCATAGCTATGTTGGACCAGGTTGCACCATTTTTCAGCAAGCAAAACGAATCGCCATCCATAATTACTATCTGTTTTTCTCATTTCACCTACTCAAGAGGGAAAACCGTATGCCTACATGTAAGAATACATATAATGCATGATATCAACGTAAATGATCATAGCTTGCAAAACGACGTGTACCGACATTCATTGATTTCAAGCAACGACCCGAAGCTTGGATTAATTCTATCTGGAATAGATTTCTTTCCAAGAAAACAACCATACACGCACACACTTTTGTCTTATCAAAGGTAAATCTAACATCAATTCGAGCGGGATTTGCCTACCTCATCAATTTTAATTGCTTTTTCCACACCAAGTGCTCGAGGGCTGCTAACTGTGCTGGTCTCTGCGGACTCTCCACGATGCCGGCATTCCCACAATCAAGGATCGCCACCGCACCATCACCGCACACACCCCATTATGGATGGATGAGAAGGATCTCGCCAAATACACATCAGTCGCCGTTCCGCCTTTGGTTTCACCGGTCTGCGCGCGATAAATTAATGATGTTGATTAAATATTAATCCATTCGAGCCACTACTGACTGCTAGGTACGAGATGGAATGGCTGCTATTTGCGACGTGCGAATGCATTCAACTTGTAACGTCTGTCCAAGGAAATCCACATCCCAAACAGCTCAAATAGGATCAAATCGGTGCGACTACCTGGAACACTTTCTATGTCTTTCCGAAAATCAAACGTTACAACCACCGATGCCTGCAAAAGTCATTCCTGCCCAGCCCATAGCAATTCCAGCAATGTTTGCAGCCAAAAAACCGGTAGCAATCTGGAAGGCCCATAAAGGCTAAACCGCAAACCTCAGATTCCGAGTGAGAATCAAGATTATTTTTAACGAGCTCCAACACCACACCGCCATGCTACGACCGACGACTACCAGGATCCTAGTATGAACCTGGGAGCAAACAACCGGCAGAGTCAACAGTAACCGTAGGAACAGCATCCAGTCTTGATATCTGGGGCAGTGGTTTGCAATTGGGATAAAGATTCGTGGGACTTTGAATAATAAGGATAAACAGCACACTGGTAAAGTTTCTGCTAAGCTTTATAATGAAATGTAATGCAGAAGTTCTTCCACAAGACACTGCTTCGGTAACACAGCGCAACATTTTTTTTTTTTGATCAAGAGCAAACTTATGTGTCTCTGACAGATTTTGGACCGCTGAATCCGAATCCGGGCTCAGATTTGCCGCAGCACGTCACAATTTTGAGCTGCTGCGACAAATCTGAGCCCGGATTCGGATTCAGGGACCCAAAAGAGTTGTAAGTTTGCTCTTGAGACAGACCAATAGTTAATTTTTGTAACGCTGTGTAATTAATGAGAGTATTTTTTCTGACTTGTCTCTCCAAATTCTCTGTTAACCCATATTCGCCCAGCGTCCTATTTATAGGACAGATGCCCCGAGCGCCCAGCGTAATATAAATAGGGCAGTCCTTTTGATGTGAATATCTCCAGAATTATGCAAAATTTTAGAATGCTTTCTTTAGAGAAGATGTTCTCCACACCCATACCTTGCTCATAGTGGACAATATAGTTTATGACTGGTCCACTAGGTGGCGTAAACGATGCTGCAAAGAATACATATTGTCACGATCTGTGAGCATCATTTCCAATGCGATAAAAAAGTACCCAAGTAACCAAAAGTTCAGATAAAAGGGTACCTCATAAGCTAAGCACCCAAGTAACCAAAAGTTCCGCTTCCCATGACAAAATGCACTTTCAAGTTCCGCGAAGTTCAGATAAAGTTCCACATGGAACTTTCTGGCTGCTTAAGAGGCTAACGATGAGCCTTGCTGGAACTTCGGTCACAAGTTCCGGCAAGGCTCATTGTTAGCCTCTTAAGCAGCCAGAAAGTTCCATTCGGAACTTTATCTAAACTTCGCGGAACTTTAAAGTTGCTTAAGATGCTACTCGGAAATTTGTTGGAACTTTCAAGTTCATAGAAGTTCAGTTCAGTAGCATAGTGTTTCAATGAAGATTAAATTAATTTTTTTTTTACAGAAAACAACTGTTTAAGCATACACGAATAAAAGACAAATATGAATTTATCAAATCAATGAATACTAGGCTTGAGCAAAAAAAAATTGCCGCCTATCGGATTCCAACCGATAGTCGCTGCGTGAGAACCCTACACTCTACCACAGGACTACAGTTGCGATTGAGTGAACAGCAGGTAAAGTCTGACTTGAACCGATTTTCTGTCGGCAGCTAGTTTTGCACATTTGTACAGTAGTGAAGTTAACTTGAGTATGTTAAGTGTTTTCAGCAGCGCAGCGGTAAGTCGGCAGGCTATCACGCAGGAGGCAATCAGAAGCAATTTTCAAACATAAATCACACCCACCAACAGGGTTGTTTTTTTTATTTCTGCATGAATTTTGTCAAAGTTCTGTCAGAAGCTGCTTAGAAGGCTATCCAGCGTTCTTATGTGAACTTTCAAGTTCGAAAATTACTTAAAAATGAAGCTGCTTAGAAGGCTAATGAGCAGCCTCGAACAAGCTGCTTAGCTTATAAAATCATATCTGAACTTTTGGTTACTTGGGACAAAATTCATGCAGAAACAAAAATTTGTTTTTCAGAATCACAACCCTGTTGGTGGGTGTGATTTATGTGTGTATTGATTCTGATTACAGTCGAACCTCCATGAGTCGATGTTCCTTGACTCGATATCGACTCATGGAGGTAAATTTTTCCATACTGAAAAATAATTTCTGGGTTACTATGATGGTCCCCTCAAAAAGCTTCCCAAAGGATTTTTGTTCCACTACTCGATATTTCCTTGAGTCGATGGTCCCTTCAATATCGACTCATGGAGGTTTTACTGTATTATATTTTCAGATATGTTGCTGCTAGGTAGATTTGAACTGGATCCTCCTACGTGATAGCCTGCCGACTTACCGCTGCGCTGCTGAAAACACTTGACATACTCAAGTTAACTTCACTACTGTACAAATGTGCAAAACTAGCTGCCGACAGAAAATCGGTTCAAGTCAGACTTTACCTGCTGTTCACTCAATCGCAACTGTAGTACTGTGGTAGAGTGTAGGGTTCTCACGCAGCGACTATCGGTTGGAATCCGATAGGCGGCAATTTTTTTTTGCTCAAGCCTAGTATTCATTGATTTGATAAATTCGTATTTGTCTTTTATTCGTGTATGCTTAAACAGTTGTTTTCTGTAAAAGAAATAAATTTAATCTTCATTGAAACACTATGATACTGAACTGAACTTCTATGAACTTGAAAGTTCCGACAAAGTTCCGAGTAGCATCTTGAGCAGCTTTAAAGTTCCGCGAAGTTCAGATAAAGTTCCGAATGGAACTTTCTGGCTGCTTAAGAGGCTAACAATGAGCCTTGCCGGAACTTGTGACCGAGGTTCCAGCAAGGCTCATCGTTAGCCTCTTAAGCAGCCAGAAAGTTCCATGTGGAACTTTATCTGAACTTCGCGGAACTTGAAAGTGCATTTTGTCATGGGAAGCGGAACTTTTGGTTACTTGGGATATTTCCCTGGAATCTTGACAATGGTTAACAATTTATAGTTCATTTCTTCGGCAGAGTTGTTAATCAATACATACAAAAGTCGATGTATGTATGATTGTATGTTCATATGCATGTATGTTTATATGTTTGTATGTTTGTCTATTTGTATGTTTATATGTATTTACATATGTATGCCGGAACATAGGCATAACTCTGAAATGCGTTAAAAAATTTCAATCAAATTTGGTATACACATTCCTTAGGATGTGGAGAGGGCAGCAGGGGTATTTAAATTCAAGATGGCGGCTTAGGTTCCAAGATGGCGGTGAAAACTCCAGAATATATGCTTTTTAACGGCAATGCTGCTTCGGATACTATGCAAGATGGCGGCCATGGAAGAGTAGTTTGATCTATAATTCCATGCAATATGGGTATCTATTGATCGGGCTTCATGAGTAGAACTCAAAAATGAATATCCGACGTCATTTTGAAACCCAAAATGGCAGACCATATTCAAGATGGTGGCCGCGGAATGGTAGTTTGAGCTATAATACCATGCAATATGGGTATTAACCGATAGGGCTTTATGAGAAAAAGGCTGGAGGATCATGGTAGATGGTAGGGTAGCGGGTAGGATAAACGGTGGAGCAGACGGTCGGATAGAGGGTTTGGGTGAAGGATAGAGTAGAGGGAGTGGAGTAGAAGGTTAGGATAGAGGATAGGGTAGACGGCAGGGAAGAGGGTAGGATAGAGAGTAGGGTAGGAACAATGTTAGGGTGGAGAGTAGGGTAGACGGTACGATTAAGCACAATATAGACCAGAGGGTACGGTAAAGGATAGGGCAGTGGTTATGGTTGAGGATAGTTTAGAGGGTAGGGCAAATGGTAGGGTTGAAGGTTATGAGAGAGCGTAGGATAGAAGGCTGGAATAGAGGGCAAAGAAGACAGTAAGGTAGAGGCTAGAGAGTAGGGTGAAGAATTGAATTGAGATTAGAAGAGCTACGATTCTTTTTTGGGTTACCTTCAGAAATTCTTTCCAGCATTTCTTCAGGCATTCCTTTCGAGAATCTTCTCAGGTTTATTTCCGAGATTCCGCGATATTGCTTCTGAGATATTGCTTCTGAAATATTGCTTCCAAGATTGCTGTAGGGATTGCTCTGGAGTTCTCTTCAGGGATTTTTGCAGGGGTTGCTACAAGGGTTGCTAAAGAAAATCCTGAAAGGATCCTTTTATTTATTCTTTTCTGCATTCCTTCAGGGATTTGTGCTGGAATTCCTTCAAAGATTCCTTCCAGGATTATTCCTTTTTCCTGTTGTTCCTTAAAGGATTCCTCCCGAAAAAAATATAAAAAAATAAATCGAAATATCGCTTCGTTATTTTATAAAAAAATCAAAAACCAAAAAAATGGTCAAATGCTTCCAGTTTCGCCTTAACGGTTTAAATTCTTTGGGGCCAATATACATGAATGTCAAAGCTTTTCCAGCATTGTAATTTCCATTTGCCATGGTAGGCCTGAGTAAAATCAAGAAACTGACAACCGAATAAGTTGTCGAAGGCGCTTCCGAAAGAATTCCATAAGAAACCTAAAAGGAATAGCTCAATCAATAACAATGCAATTTTCTGTGTAATTTCCAATGGAATTGTCGCAGAAATTATCAACAGAATCGCAATAACCGAAAACATTTTTAAATAAATTGCCGAATGAAATCAGCAAAAATGTTCAAGGTTTTTCCAAAACTTTGCGAAATGAATTCTCAAAAAAAAAAATGGGCAAAAGAATTCCGCAGGAAATTTCCAAAGAAATTCCCAAAGGAATTCCCTGATAATTTCTCAAAAATCTTGAAATATAAAATCAAATAAAAATAATACTGAATGAGTTCTCTGATCAGATGTAGGATTGTTTTCCAAAGGAAATACTTGAAATTAATGCTGAAGCAGTTTAAGAAGGAATTATGAAAAAATTCCAATGGAACTTCTAGGAAGAAGTTTCCATTCTTTTGAAGCAACTTTTTCGAAGCCAGTTTATGGTTCAGATCGCGAGATATACGACTCTTAGATCAAACGGAGAGCTCATTACAGTACTAGCACCATTTAGCGAGTGTGAGTTTCGAGCTCAATTGTTCCCTAAATGAAAGCTTTCATCCTTCTTTGGAACTACAGCATGAGCATAGATGCCTGTACAATTCGTAATTGCTACTCCGTGGTTGACCAATAAAATAGAAACCAGGAAACAACAAACGGAGTTTGGGAGCACATAATCGTTCTCAATGTGCACCTTCGATAATTCCAAATATTATGCAATCAGTAACGACGCCGGCCACTTGCTTACGGTCATCGAGGAAGGGAAGGAATGCTTGTGTGACGTCCGTTGCTACTAGAGGCCGAGATTCACCACGACTTTCACGGAAAGGAATTTTTGTTAGGGGAGAAGCCACATGATCTGTATTCACTTTGGCAAGTAGGGTATCGGGATGCTTCGTTGGCATAGTCCCTTCGTTCGGCCTATCTTAACGTAAACCAAAAATTCAAACAAACACGCATAACTGGAGATCGGAAAAGCTATGCGGCAAACAACTGTAACATTTCGTTTCAATTTTAGCTTTTCATAGCATTAACATGGAATGAAAAAGTCACTTTGTTTAGCTTTTGTAGACGCCATGATCCTTCGGCTTAGCGGGTAGTCTATACATATGATCATAAATGGCAGGATTCTGGTACATTTAGAATTGATTTTTCGATAACTGTACATTTGATGCAACGGTCAAAGACGCTATTTTGAACTTGTAATTTTTTTTATCTTTATTATCGAGATTTTTAGCCCTGGGCTAGTTCATCTCGGGACCCACGCTTTACTTCCCTTCCGAAGGAAGAACTCACATTTTGCGAGTTTTGTCGGGAGTGGGATTCGATCCCAGGTCCTCGGCGTGACAGTCAGATCCGCTCCACAACTTGTATATTTGTTTTCAACGAACAATAGCTGTTTTGAAAAATAAATGTGGGTCGAATATTGAGGACATTTTTTTTCACTATGCACCCAAATCTTGGCTCATTAGTAAAGTGACGTCAAAAACATTGCTTGCGTATGAACCAGAAAGAATGAACAGGAAGAAAGATTTTGTGTGCGGTGACTGTAAAATTATAACACAATAATTGGGTTGCGTTGTTTTCGTTACTAAATTAAGAAATAGCTGTATTTTAAGTGATTTATTTAGAATTCTTTGAAAATTTGTCACCGAAAATCTAATTTGAAAGTAAGATTGGTGAACAATCAGTGATAACGTTTACATTTAAAAAAATGACTTTTTTCACCCATTTTTCATGAAGTTGTTTTACACTAAAAAATCATATTAAAAAATTTCCCCGATTTTACAACTTGTTTACTATTTCCATTCCAATTTTCATAACGATATATGCATTAAATGTGTGTTTCATGTTATTCCCAATGATTTTCATTGCATTGCAGTGTACCTCTGTGCTTCATTGAGATAAAATTGCTTAAAAATTAGTACGAGTATATCTTTGCATGGTTGATGAAAATATATGGAAAACTTAGATGATTGTGATCATTTCACATTATACTGGGACTTTGAAGTAGGGTGGCACTTTTAAGAAAATTCGGTCACATCGTATTTCTTTTTGGGTAACAAAATTTCCTTTAAAAATTGGTAAACTATTGCATCAATTGCACCAAATGTTCACGAGAGATATAGTTATTCATTCGGGAACATAATAGGGGTGATTATATTCTGTTTTGACATGGCTCTCTCACGATGTTTAGCATGATAAAATTATAAGTCGAAATTTGCTGTTTTTTGACACTTGGGGCAACATGGAATTCTTATTTCTCAAAAGTTTCTCGATAATTTCGAAGTGTTAATTGATAAGAAGAAGTGAAATAAGGATTATACGCAACTAAATATGTAATAGTTTTCATAGACATATAGCTCAAAACGGTAAAAATATCGAAAAATATGCCAACACGTTTGTTTTCGACTACTGTAACCAACATCCTCACTAACTTTAATAAAACTGCGTTTAAAGGTCTGTACATTTTTTTAGCATATCCAATAGATGCTGTTAGTAAACAAAAATAACAACTTGTTTATATTTAGCTTGTACAATTTTCCAGCTCACTTCGAAAAAAGTCCATTTTTTTTATTCAAATGTTGAAGCTTCAACAGAAATAATGAAAAAAATGAGAGAATAAGTGGTTCTAGCGCTCGGAAAGCAATAGGCCAACGTTGTATCCACTAATAGGCCCATATTAGTACCATAGACCAACATATTAGGCCAAGGTATGGTACATATACCCTATTTTAATTATTGCAACTAATATTTGCATTTAAACACTTATTTGGACTTGATCATTACTCATGTCGACATCGAAAATGACGACATTATTTTGTCAACCCTCGAGCGATCGTGCTGTTGTATTTTGACACAAAAAGTTGGCAAAATCTCGCTTTTTGTATTCAACATTGGCTTGGTGCTGGCGGTGGTGGCAAACCGCGCGAGTTTCGGAAGGTGACTCGGGAACCTGTCATTCGTAAATTTCTTAGGTAGTTCCTTTGAGAATTTTTGCGGTAATTCGTTTGAATATGTGGTTGGCAGTTTGTCTGGAAATTGATTCTGTTATTACCTTAATGACTCCTTTGGAAATTTCTACGCAACTTCTTTTGTAATTCCTTCAACACTTGCTTCGTATTTTTTTCAGATTTATTTTTGCAGTTCCATTGGAGTGCTTTGTCATTTTCTTCGTAAATTTCTTTAATAAATCCCTGGAGTCTCTGGATTTCGTTCAGTAATTGATTTCTAAAAATATAATCAAAGGAAAACTTAAGAAAAACGCAAGAATTTACAAAGAAATATCTAGAAGACCAATCAAAAAAGAACTGCTTGGGAAGTTTCCGAACAATTCCAGAGTAATTTCCAAAGAAATTACTGATGGAATGTACAAAGCAATTTCTTATAAAAGTGCAGAAGAATCATTTAAAATAAAAAAAAAATTGAAGAAAATTTTCGAAGGCATCGGCGCATCGCCGAAAAAGTTTCGAAAAGAATTGCACAAAAACTTTGCATGAGGAATTACTGAAGGAATTTTTAAGGAAATTAACGAAAAATGTTCCTTAAATATAAATCTAAGTTTTTTTTTCAATCAAGTTACCTAGACATGCTACATGCTAATGACATTCTAAAGAAAATTTTCGTATCAAATAAGAAAAAAAAATATCCCGAGACTTTCAAAGAAAATGTCGGAGGAATTCCTTAAATAATTTCTGAAGAATTCGCAGAAACATTTTTTTTTAATTCTCGAATAACAAACAAGAATTGTCGAATCAGTTGCCAAAATAACTACCGATGAAATTTTCAAGGTATGTGCCAAAAGATTTTTATAAGAAATGTCTAAAAATATTCTCAAAATAATCCCAAAGCAATTTCAAGAAAAAATGTCGACTGAATTCCCGAAGGAATTGACAAACACATTTTCGGAAATAGAAATTGCCGTAGAAATGCTCAAGGAATATTGAAAACATTTCTTTCAAGGGTTCCAGACAAACGAATCAAATTATAAAGTGTTGAGTTGTTCTTTGAATTGGCGATTTGGCAGTTCATGGGATCTTGAACCGAATTCTCGAACCCTCTCTCTAAGCAAAAAACCCTCTTTCAATAAGTGCCCTCTAGAGGGCGGAACGAAAAGGTTAACACTCATTTGAAGTACATACGAAGTACTTCAGTTAATAGTAGTTTGTACAATAAATCGGCATCAACATTTCAAAAGGGCGTAACTGCTTTTGCAACCAATGCCTTCTCACAGAGCTGTGGATCGTATTTCATTCATCTCACGCAATTCACATCCATTAATCGAAAGAGGAGGATTTGATCTTTCTATTTGTGCTAGTATATTGCTCGAGAGGTATGGGATACGCTCAACAGCTTTGTGAGAAGCCATTGGTTGTAAATGCAGTTACGCCCTTTTGAAATATTGGTGCCGAAATGCTGAATTCAATTCAAAAGTTTTCGGTGCTAAAACTAACAACTCTTGTTCTTGTCCAATCAATACTTACAGCAACATTCATGGCATCTTCCTATTAAGAAAATTCAGACATTTTTGAGCAAAGGGGTTGAATACTAATAAATACTTACTCGGATCGCTCGATAAGGTAAAACTTACGAAAGGTACATAAAGGTACATGCATCTTGCTAAAAGATTGAACACCACTGCCCCGAAGCTGATGACCAAATGGCCCTGGAAATCTGCGTAAACAACATAGTGTGTCTTTTCGGGACCGGCTCCATGCAGGCAGGATGCACTTGTAGCAGGGATGCAACCGAGAACAGATTTTGCGCTTGCACTTGCACACGCTCGGATTATTACTCATTAATTTTTAGTGTTTTTCGGTGGTTTCGGTGTTCTCCTCCGAAAATGCATATCGACCGCCAAACGGCATCGAGTCCGGAGCCCATACAGACACAGTCGGAACACTTTTTCCTGATTCTCGTGGTCGACAGATGCCGGTGTTCCGGATGCTGGGCTGCCCTCCGTATGCAAGTTGGATATGGTTTGTGTGGTTTATCTCAAATTGCCAGTTATAACAATAACGATGTGTAATCCTTTTTAGGAGCGGAGAACCTTTATTGTTTGGGAGGATGTACTTTTGTGTTGTTGTTGTTCTAACCTGAAGAGTGTTGAGTAGCAAGGAGTGGAACAACATCAGCAGGTAAATATCAATCCCGAAAAGCGGTGAAGCCGAAACAATGAAAATAAAGGGCAACTTATGAAAAGGGATTACAATCAGATTAGGTGAAACTGCTAAGAAGGAATAAGCTTCTTATGAAAATTAGTAGTAACACGATAAACAATCGGATTATCTTATACGATTGTTGATATCTTTGTTGTTAGTGCCCCATACATTGTTGTTCAAAAAGGCAATTCAAACCTAAATCTTCTCCAATTATAATCCTTATGCAATCCAAATTCAATCTAGGTATAATACAAATTTGATCCATTCAACGTCATGATCGGAAGCATAATTTATCGCCTTTGTCATTTCATTCTAGGACAACGACCTGTCTCAGAAGTTGATTTGACAGCATCCATCGTGAATAGTAGGTAGGTACATTGCCATCGTTCTCTCTGAATGGCACATGATTAAGTCGTTGCTGAGTCGGGCGTCGGAACGGCTCATATACGGGATGCACACTGCTAGCTCTAGTACATTATTATGACAATCTTCATTGGACGCACCCGCATTAGGATGACAGCCGATTGTTCTATTAAGTGAACTTTACTACATAACTAGAAGCACCATCGTAATCCGTATTGGAGAATATACGCAACTCATGTGCGTGTACGTACGTCGAGCCTGTCGCAAATGCCATCAATCAAGTCCAGCTGCAAATGAATGAATTGCCCACTTCCGACCGGATGACATCGACGGACAATTGTTCGGCGCTGTGCTGTCACACTACGGCGGCACTGATTGGAGAGACACGGCCCGGAAGTGCGCCGAGTAGGACAAGCACTTTGATTAGGTGCACTTAGTCATGGACGAATAAAATAATTTCCATTTGCGCTTGCGACGGTGAGTGTAATAATGATCATTGGAAACTGATTCGATTGCATTTATATTCCATCCTAGAAGTGTAACTGTAATAAGCAATTTGTTTACTGGGTTGGCAATACCCTTCTGTTAACACCAATCGTGGCAACTTCTCAGACCTCAACAGTTGATCTGTACAGGTATCTTGAAGAGTTAATGAGCCTTGAACTGTTTTACATCAATGAAATACCAGAATCTATTCGTATCTTGTATACTCTGTGTATATTTCGTTCCGTATGTATTTCGAAAATTTTTGCAATTCGGATACAGCCTTCTTCATGTTTCAAAAGCCATAGCGATTATACTACGTGGTTGGACACTTGACTGATCTGCTGCTCTTGTACCGACTTTTCGAACCCTCTAAGCAGAATACCCTCTTTGAATGAGTGCAATCAGTTTCGTACCTTTTAATTCCGTCCTATGTTGCTTATCCTTTGACAGATACGCGTATTTCGACTACCACTTGTAATCTACCTCAGTGTCAGTTATCCAGTGTCGGTGTCAGTGTCAGTGGATAACTGACACTGAGGAAGATTACAAGTGGTAGTCGAAATACGCGTATCTGTCAAAGGATAAGCAACATAGGGCGGAATTAAAAGGTACGAAACTGATTACACTCATTGATCTGCTGCGTTATAGAGAATGCAACTCATGTACGGTAGACATCAACTTCGTTATATACGCTCATTTCCATCATATCCGGCATATTCGGCAATGGCTCATCAGATGAAAAAAAAAAAACAGATTAATCCACCTAGTGGTGATAGTTCCTTTCTCGTCGAATATGTACTCAAGATTGGAATAAATCTCATTTTCTTCTTTTGTCACAGTCCTCGTTCACTCGTCAATTGGGGGGGGTTAGGAGTTGATAAAAAATAAATGTATTTGATGAAAAAAATACTCAAACAATTGAGCAAAACCGTTTAACTCATCGGATTTTATTAAAAATTTTCCGGAAGATAACCTAAAAATTAAAAAAATGGTTCATTTAATTGTGCCTTTCTTCCAAATGTTAAATTCCGACCAAAAATTCCAAGGGGACCCCTTTTGACTTAAGAGAAAATCGAAATTGTGTCAGCCTTATTCAGAAAAACAAGAATTTTATCAAATACAAAATCGAATTTGGAAACTTATTGATGGCTCATATTCCGACGCTATGTTAAACGTATAAGCAAAGCTGAAAAATATCAAACCTCTCAGTTGACTGCTTGGCCAGCTTCACTAGCACTGGATGCCGATCATTATCAATATATTTCGGCGAATTTTTTCTGCACACTTTAGCCTATATTTTATTATCATTGGTTATAAGATTCATGTAAAATTTGACAAAAAAAGTGCAAGCATGCGAAATTTCCCATACCCATTCAAATTTCAACCGTGTTACAGAGCGCGCGAGCTTAACCAGTTGCATCGAAATTGTTCGCAGTAATTTTAGACGCAAAAAGAAATCAAGATTTTGTTCTTCTACGCATATTAATCGCTTGCATCAATTTTGTTCACCTTCGTCAGTTCAGCGATGCGTCCAATCCTGATTTTGCAACACTGGCGGTTATCGTAGATGTGGTCAGAGACTATTTTCTTGCTGCCCGTTTAGCTGGTTATCGAACATTTTTGATGATTTGATGTTTCGCATGCATGGGTTTGGTTCAGTTTTTTAATTGGTCACTTCCGACGGGACACCTGGAACCGGTTGCGGAACACAACCGGTTTAGTTATAGTATGAAACTATTTTCCTGCTTACCGTTTATCTGGTTATCGGAAAAGGCGCTATTCAATGTGTCACATGCCTGAGTTTGGTTAACTTTTTTAATTGGCCATGGTCTGAAACTAATTTCCTGCTTACCCTTCAACTGGTTATCGAAAAAGCCGATTTTGACGTGTCGCATGCATGGACTATAGTCACTCTCTTACTTGACCACTTCCGGCGGGACACCCGGAACCGGTTCCGGAATACTACCGGTTCAGATATAGTCTGAGACTATTTTCCTACTTCCCGTTCATCAGATAATCGAAAAAGCCGTGGTTTGAGGGTTTGTTGCATTTTCATATCTGGCCCCTTCCTGAGGTACCGGTCCAGAACACCTAAATGGCCATAACTCCGGAACGGCTGGACCGATCTGAACCATTTTCAATAGGAAACAATGGGACAATGTACCCCGTCGAATGAACCATCGGTCGTTGAAATCGGTTCATATTTACTATTTAAAAAAGAGGTGACCTTTTCGTACACATACACACATATACTCATACTCACACATATTCACAGCCATCATCTCAACACGTCGAGCTGAGTGGATTGGTATATAATACTAGACCCCTGGAGTGAACATATAGCCTTTCGGTACACCTTGGTGTACGAGAAAGGCAAAAAGATGCAGACTTTCAACAACGTGAAATGTTATGAAAATGTTATTAAGGTTGAAGGATTCGTAGTCTTGTTTTGGATGTCTTCTTCATCTTTTTGTTCTTAGTTTTATTTAATAATCATTGATTTGTTTTGTGTTTGTGAATCTGCTTAGTTGTGTGTGTGGCACAAAAACACGTGTTCCGTTTTACTATACCATTCCATGCGTGATAAGTATTGTAATTCGGTACATATAATTTCAAATTAATTAAAGATAAATTAAAATATCAATTTTACAACACACCCAATCTTCTTTTAAATAATTAAAAAAAGTTAAACACGTACATTTTTGTATTTTTTTAAATTTAGATGTTTCAAAAAATATTAAAATATTAGGTTTGATCATTGGTTTGGCGATAGTATATTTTTTCGCTCAGTCATCGTAGGACATAGAAAAGGATGAAATTTTTTCTTTCTTTCAACTGAAGACTGGTTAGTCTGATCTCAGGATGCGGTCTAAGCTAATTAAAAAACTTGTTATATTAATTCAGAGGAAATCCAAAACCAAGAATTGCAGAACAAATGGAGAGCTAAACTGTCTATATTTAGTTCTATCTGACTAGATTTTCAAACTCCAAGGAGAAAACTAAAAAAAAGATGTCATGTTTTCTTCAGAAATTTTGAAAGTTTTTTAAATATGGTTCGAAATGCCGTGGCTCTACAGAAGCGTCACGCTTTTTCCATGCTTTCCATCTACGAACTACTTTACGTAATATTTATAGCAGATTCATTACTTGTCTCTCTAGCGATACCAGAGCACATTTTGCCCTCCTCTGTCGATTTGCCGATCACCGTGCACATACTATATACGCTAGTGCTGATTAAGAGGGGGCAACATGCGCTCTGGAGCCGCTAGTGACTCTTCCCACTCTATTGCAAAATATTCATGAAGTAGAAACTACACCGAGCTTAGACCTCTTGACAAGTCTCCCGAATCCGTTTCTGTGACAGCAAAATCCTCAATCTAACGTTCACAATAACTTGTTGCAAACTCAGCCCGTCTAGCTCCAACGTTTCGTTCGCAGTACCAACTTTCATGGTTTTCATTTTCAGGCAATAAATGATTTTCTCCAACAATATTTCAACTCACTTTAAAATCACGCTCAGGCTGTGCAATGTTTGTTTACAAAGTATCGCAAGGGAGAAACGAGAAACGCGAATCGCAAGATTGAATGAGCATATCAGATGACAAACAAGGTTGCCAATTTGGGAAATATGTTCATTTGAACGAAACATTCTGATGCTTCGTAGGCCATTTTTTCATGCATATGATCCCGCATAGAAAAAAACAGTATGACATACACTTCCAACAATAAATTTGCTCCAAACGGTAAGGTTAATGTATCACAAACTGTTGCTATTATGTTCAACCATTTGAATTCCAAAGCTATTGACCATAAATTACAGTTTTGATAACCCAAACCAAACATTAACAGTATAACATAATGTGCTGACATTGTTAAATGATAAAAAAGATGCAAGCACAGATGGCATAGTAGAATTATGGGATCACATTATATCAAATGGTCAGTTTTTATATTTCCTCGACACACTCACACCAGTATATTTCACTATTAATAACATTTGTTAAACAGCATGGCAAATAGTTGAACGTATTTGTATCTGTGAACGATTTTGTTCAAACATAAAATGCATCGATCTTTGCAAGCTTCAACGTGCTTCTTCATTTCTCGAGTAATATTTCATACAGACTTATCTCAAGAACGTAAATTTTTGAGGAAATGCATATATGATGCGACTGTATTTTACTGACTTTTTTAAACTTAGTATTCGATTAGCTGTTTTCGTATATTATTCCTATGAAACCTGTTGAAATCAGTGTTGAAATTTGCATAAATTCATCAAAATAGAAAAAAAAAATAATAAAAAATTATGAATATTAGTTAGCGCTCAACTTCCGAGCAGAGCAGTCGTGTTCTCTCTGGAAGCCACACGCAAGCTATTGATATATTTTTTTTTCTTTCTTTCGGTTTCATCTCAAAATACTGTTTCGCGTTTCGCTTTCGTCGCGAGTAGTACGTCGGGCGTTGCCGCGATGAATATCCGACCGAAAACACGTTCCGTATAAATTACGCGAATGTGCCAAAGAGGCCAACATTCGAAGAGCTTCATGAGTTCGTTGGTTCCACGTTGGGCCTACAATACGAACAAGTTGTTCGACTCCAGCCAAGTAGGACGCTTGGGTGCGCCTTCGTGAAGGTCGTTGACCTAGAACTAGCGCACAAAATCGTTGCTGAGCACGACAACCGGCATGAAACGGAGGTTGATGGCAAAAGCTACAAACTTCGAATCACGCTTGAGGATGGGACGGTGGAGGTAAAGCTAACTGATCTATCCGAGGATATCTCTAATGAGCGTATCGCTGAATTTCTCAGCAGCTACGGAGATGTTATCTCTGTCACCGAGCAAGTATGGGACAGCAAATTCCGATTCGTTGGCCTCCCGACTGGCACTCGGATTGCCCGAATGTTGCTAAAGCGCAACATCGAGAGCTATATCACGATCGATGGGCAAACCACGAACGTGACATTCTTCAGGCAGCTCCAAACATGCAGGTACTGCAGTGAGTTCGTGCATAATGGAATTTCCTGTGTGCAGAACAAAAAACTTCTGGTTCAGAAGACATACGCAAATGTAGCAAAGCAATCGATGATCAACCCCAGCGCCCCGAAACCCACCACCGCGAAGCAGAAGGTTCCGTTCTCCAAGCTTTTCGGCTCGAAGCAGAAGGAGACAAAACAACAAGACATCATCCTACCTCCGAAAAAAACAATCGCTACCTATCCCGAGCTAGGTGCTCCGACGAACACAATCGACCTCACGACGGGCAGCTCGTCGCTGACGAGAGAAAATGTATCCGAACAAAGCAGCAACGTTATGGCCCCTCCACCAACTTCCCAACCAGCGAACCGAATTTCCACTCGTCAAGCCAGCGATGGCAATGAGACCGACATCTCCTCAGCGTCGTCAAGCAGCAAGCGCCGAGGTGGCCGTCCGCCGGGCAAGAAGCTCCGACACAACCACGACGACGAAGCTAACGGGGAGATGGACGTTTAATTCCAATGGCTCTCAACAGCTACAACATCGTCACAATCAACGTCAACACTATAACAAGTCCAACCAAAATCAACGCCCTGCGAACCTTCCTCCGATCAGCCGAAATCGACATCGCCTTTCTCCAAGAAGTTGAAAACGAGCAGCTTCATCTACCCGGTTACAGCGTCACATGCAATGTGGATCACAGCAGATGGGGGACGGCAATAGCGCTAAAAGAGCACATCAAATTCTCAAACGTTGAGAGGAGCCTAGATGGAAGAATAATTGCCGTGAGGGTCCAAAACACAACTCTCTGCAACGTTTACGCTCCATCCGGAACGGCCCTTCGTGCAGAGAGAGAACGATTCTTCCGCAACACTCTCGCTTACTACCTACGACATAACACCGAGCACACGATAATTGCAGGCGATTTTAATTGCGTGTTGCGACAAAGCGACGCGACAGGTAGTAACTTTAGCCCCGCACTTTCCGCAACCGTTCAGCAGCTGCAGCTTCTCGACGTTTGGGATTCGTTTGCGTCCGAATGTCCCCGGCTACACATACATGACGCACAATTCATCCTCCCGCCTCGATCGCGTGTATGTCAGCAAAGGTCTGCGTGATCATTTGAGGCAAATTGACATCCACGTCTGCTCCTTTTCGGACCACAAAGCGGTGACCGCACGAATTTGCTTACCCTATCTTGGTCGAGCGCCAGGTCGTGGCTTTTGGTCTTTGCGTCCGCATTTGCTAACAGCAGAAAATGTCCAGGAATTTCAATATCGCTGGCAATATTGGACCCGCCAAAGACGAAACTACAACTCATGGATGCAGTGGTGGCTTTCATACGCTAAACCTAAAACGACGTCCTTTTTTCGATGGAAATCGAAAGCCGCCTTCAACGATTTCCACCGAGAACACCAACGGCTTTACACAGAGTTGCGTCAAGCATACGATGGATATTTCCGAAACCCTGCCATGCTGACAACGATCAACCGAGTGAAGGCACAAATGTTGACACTCCAGCGTAGCTTCACCCAAGCATTCATGCACATCAACGAATCGTACGTTGCTGGTGAGCCGATTTCGACGTTCCAACTAGGCGAAAAGCGTCGGAAGAAAACAACCATCACCCAGTTGCGTGATGAAAACAACCAGCTCATCGACGACTCTGAAGCGATCGAACGGCATATGCTTGGGGGCTGTCCATAAACCACGTGGTCATTGAGGGGGAGGGGGGGGGGGTTCGGCCAATGACCATTTTATGTGGACAAATAAAAAATTTTGTAAGGACTAATGACCACGCGGGGGGGGGGGGGGGGGGTTGAAAAGTCCCAAAAAAATGACCACGTGGTTTATGGACAGCCCCTTGGTTTCTACCGCGCACTCTACGCTGCTGGCGAGATAGAAGGAGAAGTAGCAGATACCTTCGAATGCGAAAGAGTGATCCCCGAAAACGACCCGACGAATGAGCTCTGCATGAGTGAAATTACTCCGGCGGACGTCTACGCTGCAATCAAGTCGAGTAGCCCCAACAAGTCCCCAGGCGGGGATTCTCTCCCACGTGAGTTTTATCTTAAAACATTTGACATCATTTGGAGAGAGATCGCACTTGTGATGAATGATGCACTTACCGGAAACTTCCCGGCTGATTTTGTGAACGGAGTGATTGTGCTTGTGAAAAAGAAGGGAAACGATCAAACGGCTCATGCATATAGACCGATTTCGCTTCTCAACTGCGATTATAAAATTTTTTCTCGCATTTTGAAGATGAGGCCTTGAAAATGTTATGCGTACCCACCAGGTGGCTAGTGCTAGCCAGAAATGCTCCAACTTCGGCCGAAATATATTTCAAGCGACACTGGCCTTGAAGGATCGTATCGCACAGCTGAAAAAACATAAACAACGTGGTCTGCTCGCTTCCTTCGATCTTCGGCACGCTTTCGATCTGGTGGATCGTGAGTTCCTCTATCGGA
Organism: Aedes albopictus; assembly: GCF_035046485.1. Classification (NCBI taxonomy): domain Eukaryota; kingdom Metazoa; phylum Arthropoda; class Insecta; order Diptera; family Culicidae; genus Aedes; species Aedes albopictus. The sequence goes on along the minus strand of NC_085137.1, from coordinate 98,400,774 downwards.
ACATGTGCTCGCTCGGCTTCAACTCGGATCTCGTTCGTCTTCTCAACAGGATAGGTGCACTATCTTCTTCACGCCTTCTGGTAAATGGTCGTCTGTCCGAAGCGTTTCCAATCGAGAGGTCGGTTCGTCAGGGGGATCCTCTCTCGATGCATCTTTTCGTGCTCTATCTCCATCCTCTAATAAAACGACTCGAACAGATAGGAGGACCCGATCTTGTGGTGGCATATGCCGACGACGTGTCGGTGATTTCTACCTGCAGCGACAGACTCGAACGGATGCGAGAGGCATTCCGAGGCTTTGAACGTGTATCTGGTGCGAAGCTGAGTTTGCAGAAATCGTCGTCGATTTCGGTGGGTTACACTGACGAGCTGGCCCTTACCGTACCGTGGCTGCGGTGCGAAAATACTGTACGCATTTTGGGTATTACTTTCGCCAACTCCGTTCGCCTAATGAGCAAGTTGAATTGGGATGAGCTTGTAGGAAAGTTTACTCGTTTAGCTTACCTACATGCTATGCGAACACTCAACTTGCACCAGAAAGTTATTCTGCTCAATACTTTCATGACTTCCAAGTTATGGTATCTCGCCTCCGTACTCTCGGCATCAGCTGCTCAGACGGCAAAGAAGCTGACGGCAACGATGGGAACATTTTTGTGGCGAGGTCTATCAGCATTAGAACTCCAATTCAGCAGCTGGCTCGTACCAAAGAAGAAGGCGGATTAAAGTTACATCTCTCTGCTTTGAAGTTCAAAGCCTTACTATTGAATCGTCATTTGCAAGACATCGAATCCTTACCCTTCTACAAATCCTTCCTTACCCAAGTAAATCCTAACCCCCCCGCAGACTGTCCTTGCCTCAAAATCATACTTGCCAAATTTCCATCTCTCCCGCCTCTCATACAAGATGGAGGGAGCACCGTCGGCATCCACAGTTATTACATTGAGCGGACCGATACACCAAAGATATGCCAAAAATACCCAGCAGAAAATTGGCGACAAATTTGGCAAAACATTGCGATGCGGCAGCTGCCTTCTGACCAACGAAGCACTCTCTTTTTGTTGGTGAACGCGAAACTAGAGCATCGCTGCTTGATGTTTCGTATGAATAGAGTGGACAGCGAAAACTGCGTGTACTGCAATTGTGCACGTGAGACCCTCCAACATAAGCTGGGCGGATGCGTGCGAGTTGCTGCAGCTTTTAGGCTTTTGCAGCAGAAAATTTCTGCTGTTCTGAATGAATGGCGTACCCTGACGATAGAAGAGCTCGTGCGACCAGAGCTACGAGGTGTAGGAAAACATAAGAAAATACATATTCTAAAAATGTTTATCGGTTATGTCATCTTTGTTATGAAGTGTAACAATGTTATTGATATACAAGCGCTAGAATTTGAAATCAATTGTGTATAAATAATTATCATTGTAATTACTTTTTACGCTATAAAGAAATAAACTAAATTTTATATAATAAAAAAAATATTGGTATGCTCTCGGGTATGCTAAACATATGTGTGTAAAATATTTAGGGGATTCACTAAACAGCGTAAACTGATTGAACTTAAGGTTGAAGAAGTCGGCAGTATGATTTTGAGTTCCTCTTCATTTTATTTTTCTTATTATTCAAAACAATAATTCAACGGCTTTTGGATTTGAAATTTGTTCTATAGTATGTGTGACACAATAGCACGTGCTTCGTTCCATGATACGTTTTTATTTATGCGAATTTATACGATTACAATAGTATGTTCTGAAATCTTATAAAATGCAGTGGTATGCATGGGACTGCAAATACTTACAAAAGGAATGGCCGATTTGGGTCATCTTTGCTTCTGTTTATAAGGCAAAAAACATGAAAAATTATGATTTTTTGAACATTATTTTTCAAACATTTTGAACAGGGACTTGAACTCGGGAACGTTAAACAACGCAGCAGTCAAGACAAAGTTTACCGGAGACAGGTAGTTTACTGTAACAATCGATGTCGAGGCAAACATTTAAACTAGATTGTTTTAATAACCACCAAAAACGGTGAAAATCGACAACTAGCCTGTGTGCACCCTTTGATGCTGTCTTGCTACCTTCCACAGGAAGTTTGACGTTAACTGAAATACCCATTTGATTTTTTTCCGAAGGAGTGGCTAACAGTAAATGTTTAAACTTTATTGATGACAAATAAAACATTTGGAATGCAGTTCGTTTATCTAGCAGTTTATGCGTCACACTCCAAATAATGCAATTTGCATCATCTTTTCACGAGCACAAATCTGGAAATCCAACACCAGCTTCAGTTTGTAATGACTACTCAATATAATATTTACTGCGAGTAAGCAAAACTAAACTTATCAACCAGACGTGTTTGATGGGTCTCCAGATTCATCCTCCGCCTTCTCATAACATAGGTATGTTTGCACATGCCACACGCCACATGCCAACTGTGGTTAATGAATACGACATCATCAGTCGAAAAAGTATGCTCTTATTTGACCTTCAAGCTCCCTTGCCGACTTTTCCGTTTTTCATTTTTGGGACATATAACTTCCTAAACTAGAAACATTTCATCTCAATCTGAAAGTCACGCTCAAGCTGCACAAAGTTTGTTTACAAAGTAATCGAACAAAATGTAGGCGAATGAAAATATCAGCTGATGAGCAATGTTGCCAAATCAGGGCAAATGACGAAGCAATTAAAAATTTGTTGCTTTTTGTATGAATGTTTTCGAAGCATTTAAACGAATTAAAATGCTCAACTGTAATGGTTCTATAATATACAATTAAATCAGATGACACGTTTAATTTTTAAGCCATTTTTTCACAGTTTTTGAAGTAACTTTATAAAATTGGTTTAAAATATCAGAACATTGAACTGGCAACTTCACATTGATGATGCTTTTCTGGCTCGGTCGTAGTGCATGTACCGTCTGGAGTGTGGCTGTGCTGGCGTAGTGAGTGTGCTGCTCGCAGTACGCATATTATTGTGCTGATTCACAAAGTTTGAATCGAACGCATATATCTTGATCTTATCGCTTAGTGCGCGGTTGTTTTTTCATGGTTTTCTCAATCGCGCGATTTAACTGGAATGACGATACAATGTTCTAGTTCGATTCCCGGTATTGATTTTTTAAAAGCAGTTTCTACTGTAACGAGGTGCTCGGGGGCAAAAAGTTGGTGTTGTTTTGCGTGAAAATTACTGCTGAGTGCCATGAATACATTTAAAAACTACGGAAATGAATAGAATAGTGATTTTTTCTTTGAAAAAGATTTGAGTGTCGGTTTTTTGAGGATTCGATGAGAATGTGTGCGTGCCATAAGCCAGTGTCAAGTTGGTAGTGGTGATAGCAGCCAAGAAATGTTTTTGTGGATTTTAGCAGATTTCTGTGATTTGAAGGCATTTTCGAAGGAAAATCCCATAAAAATTATTGGTATTTTTTCCTGCTATCTACTGAATATATGCAGGTGAATGTAAGTTCACGTTTATTTCATAAAAAAGGCAAAATTAGCTTTTCAAGTAAAAGAAGACAAATAAGAAGCAGACAGTCATCGTCATTGACTGAATTAATTACAAATCCTTCAACCTTAAAGCCCCGAAAATGGCTATTTTTTAATGAATTTTTATATAACTCGAACAATATTAAAGATGCAATGTTGTCGTCTCAAGATGAAACATTTATGTTGTTATTTCGAATAACTTTGTAGATTATTTGAAAATTCTCAAAAATGCTGGAGAAAGTTTCATGAAAAAAACGGATTTGTAGGCTAAATAATATCCCATATCTCTTGAAGTTGCGCAGATAGAATAAAAGTTTGTTCGGCAACTTTTCTCATAATGACATTTTCTACAACTTGGCTGAACACATAAACACACTATCTTCACTAATGACAAAAACCCAGATTAATCCACCTAGTGGTGATAGTGCCTTTCTCGTCGAACATGTACTCATGATCTTTCCTTGGTTGGGATACGACTGGGATGATTTTGCTTCAGAATGTTGGCTTCAGCCTTTTGGGGGAATCGAAAACACTAGTTTATGATTTTTTCCGACGTTTCGATTTGTATGGCGCCTTTTCAAGGGTTCAATCGGTCAAGGTTTCCTAGTCAAGATGGCCTAGCCTAACTTAAAAATGGCATACGGAAGTTTTGGTATTTATTGAGTCCGTTCGGTTTGAAACCGTCGTGATGTGGACAATCTCCTACCTATCGGGCGGTTTAGAATTCGGTCCTGTTTTTGGAATCTTCTACTATTGTTTGTTAAGCTAGTTTCTGTGCTAGGGCCATCATTCCGAAGCATGATCTTTCCGTCGACGTAATGCGAACTGTTCCTGAATCCTGAGAATACCTTTTTTAGAAAAGCAATAATTTTACTAAAATTGGGAAATTTATTAATTGAACATATTCCGACGTTACGTTAAACGTATAGACTGGGCTGAAAAATATCAGAATTTTCAGTTGACTGCTTGAGCACCTTCACTATCACTAAAGACCGATCAGCATCAAGACGATAATTACAAGCTAGGATATAACGTCTTTCACAATCACAGGCCTGCCCAAAATTTCGTGGCCGCGGGCCACAAGTGATACTCCATACCAGTCGACGGGCCAGACATTAAATTTCGACATCAAATTTCGAAAGCACGAATGCAACAGTGAAATTTTGTACATCCGATTACCCGTTCTCACGGCAAATCACAACACTGACATCATTTGGGTCATAAAATGTGAGCAAGAATTCTTGATTGTTTTGCAAAAATCACCCTGAATACTTTTTTTCTGAATTTTGCCGAACTGCAGGTTGCAGCAAACAATTTGCTGAAATTCAGCAAACTTTCCTGATTCGTTCAGTAAACTCTGCTGTTCAGCAGCAACGTTTTTCTGAAATTCAGTAAATTTTGCTGAAATTCTGCTTCAAATTTGGCTGTACCTTTCAAGTTTAAAATTTTTAAATTATAGTATTTAAATGTTTTAATCTTTGAAAATTTTTAACAAAACACTCTACTTATTTCGAGTTTATTTTTAATATTAAATTTTATTTAAATATGAAATATCTTCAAATATTTCAATCCTTGGGCCAAGTTTCATTCATCGATTCCGTGGGCCGTTTGTTGGACAGCCCTGCTTTACGGTCTTCGACATAGTTTTTTCTTCACACTTTAGGCTATATTTTATTATCATAGGTTACAAAATTCATGTAAAATTTGACAAAAAATGCAAGCAAGTGAAATTGCCCATACTAAATCCCATAAAAAAATTCCCAGTAGTTTTAGACGGAAAAGAGGATTGAAAAAACTTTCTCCGGGGTTAATGCGATAATTTTCTCATATAACGTTGACTGTATATTTTTACACCTCAGTGTATATTTTTACACCTCAGTGATTTGATGAGATTGCTTTATTACAGACAAACAGACATATCATTCGTAACATATTGCTATTATATTCATCGTTACGAAAAAAATAATCGCCAAATGCTAATCAGGTTGCGTTTCACTGCGGCTTGATAATGGTAGTGAGTAGACGTCAAACAAGCAACAACGATTAATACATATTTGTTTCAACCGTTGAAAACAAGGACGATGGAGAGTGAGTAGAGTAAGACGTCTGTATGTATGTGGCCTTAGTTCAGTCAAGATTTTGTTTTCTTACACATATTTATCGCTTGCATTGACTTTTTTCATTTTTGAAGTTCCTGCGAAGCACCCTAGGAAGCACCCAATGCTGGTTTTGCATCACTTTCGGTAGCCTCTATTGTGGTCTTGCTAATCGTTCCTCATTGTTTAAAAAAAGACCGCGGTTCGATGTGTCGCATGCATAGGTTTGGTTCTTTTTGGCATTTGGCCACTTCCGGCTGGACACCCTAGATCGGTCCTGGAACACTATCGGTAGCCTTTATAAAGATCTTCGTTGTGGTCTGAGCCTATTTTCTGACTAATCGTTCATCGCGTTATTTAAAAAGCCGCTGCTTAATATGCCGCAGGCATGGGTTTTGATATCTACTACATTTGACCACTTCCAGCGGAACACCGGAACCGGTTCCGGAACTCTATCGGTTGATCCAAATATGATCTGAAACTATTCTCTTTTATTAACTGTTTATCAGGTTGCCTGAAGAGCTTGCGATTTGATGCGTCGCATGTAAGGGTTTGGTTAACTTTTATACTTGGCTACTTCCGTCGTGACATCTGGAACCGGTTCAGTAACACTACCGGTTCCGATATGGTCTGAGAATGTTTCCCTGCCCACTGTTCATCAGGCTATCGAAAAAGCCGCTGTTTGTTGTATCGCATGCATGGGTATGGTTCACTTTCATATTTAGCCACTTCCGGTGGAACATCCAGAACCGGTTCCGAAATACTACCGGTTCAGATATGGTCTGAGAATGTTTTCCTGCCTACTGTTTATCAGGTTATCGAAAAATCCGCTGTTTGATGTGTCGCATGTATGGCTTTGGTTCACATTCATATTTTGCCACATCCGGCGGATCACCCGGAACCGGTTCCGGAACACTACCGGTTCAGATATGATCCGAGAATATTTTCCTGCCTACTGTTCATCAGGCTATCGAAAAAGCCGCTGTTTGATGTATCGCATGCATGGATATGGTTCACTTTCATATTTAGCCACTTCCGGCGGAACACCCAGAACCGGTTCCGGAATACTACCGGTTCAGATATGGTCTGAGAATGTTTTCCTGCCTACTGTTTATCAGGTTATCGAAAAATCCGCTGTTTGATGTGTCGCATGAAGGGTTTGGTTCACTTTCATATTTGGCCACTTCCGGCGGGTCACCCGGAACCGGTTCCGGAACACTACCGGTTCAGATATGGCCCGAGACTATTTTCTTGTTTACCGTTCATCATGTTTTCGAAAGTGCCGTGGTTTGATGTGTCGCATAAATGGGTTTGTAGCGTTTTCATATCTGGCCCCTTCCTGGGGTACCGATCCGGAACACTCTCTCTCTCTCTTCTTGGCGTAACGTCCTCATTGGGACAAAGCCTGCTTCTCAGCTTAGTGTTCTATGAGCACTTCCACAGTTATTAACTGAGAGCTTCCTCTGCCAATGACCATTTTGCATGCGTATATCGTGTGGCAGGCACGAAGATACTCTATGCCCAAGGAAGTCAAGGAAATTTGCTTTACGGAAAGATCCTGGACCGACCGGGAATCGAACTCGTCACCCTCAGCATGGTCGTGCTGAATACCCGTGCGTTTACCGCCTCGGCTATATGGGCCCCCGATCCGGAACACCTAAATGGCCATAACTCCGGAACGGCTGGACCGATCCGAACCATTTTCAATAGGAAACAATGGGACCAGATTCCGCATCGAATGAACCGTTGGTCATTAAAATCGGTTGAGGTTTACTGCCAAAAAGTGATGTGAGTTTTTTTTGTACACACACATACACACACATACATACACACACACAGACATCACCTCAATTCGTCGAGCTGAGTTGATTGGTATATGTGACTCGACCCTCCGGGCCTTCTATCAAAAAGTCATTTTTGGAGTGAACATATAGCCTTTCCAGTACACTTAGTGTACGAGAAAGGCAAAAAAACAAATTTTTATCTCACTTCTAGGTAGATTCATCACATTAGTGATACTTCCAAAAGAAGGACTTAGCTATATCAAATAACTTCTTCGAAGATACTAAACCTATAAAATTGATTTTTCATGATCCCGAAATTGGGCTTTTGGAAACAGTTTGATCCCTGGAAAAGCTTCAGATGAAACCGTCAAAAGAATTTCTGGAATAGTACTTGAAAAACTATATGATAAAACTCCTGTGGTAATTAGTGAAGGAATCTATGAAAAGTTTTCTGAAAGTCTCCATAGAGAAATGTATTTCCAAGAAAACTTGTGAGAAATTTCTGAAAAAATCTTCGCAAGATTTTTTTTTTCAAAATAATCCTGGAGAGATTGTGAATTTATGATTTTCTGAAGGAATTGCATGAGTAATTTCTGAAGAAATACGTGGATCTTTGAAAAGGTTTTTAAGAGAAATCTGTGACAGTTTCTGAAGAAAACACATTGGGAATTTTCTAAAATAAACCCTGGAGAAAAATCTGAAGACATCTTTAGTGGATTTACAGAAAGAATCCAATTGAAAAAAAATGGAAGGAATCTGTGATTTTCTAAGAGAAAACAACAAATTATAATAGAATCTCTATAGGATACTCTGAAGGATGGAAGATTTTATAGAGGAATTTCTTTTGAAGACACTCTGCAAGGATTTTCGTAAGAAATACCAGGAACTTAAGTGCTGCAAAGTACGGATAAATTTATAAAGAAAACCACATATGGATGGTCTTTTAATAGAAAAAATTGATGACAGAATTCTCCGTGGTAGATGTTCTGAATGTATCGGTTCGGGAATTTTGAAAGGAATCCTTGATGAATTTCATTTGAATTCCAGGAGGTATTTCTGAAAAATTCCCTGAAGAACACTCCGAAGAAATTTCTCAAGTGATAGCTGACGAAATCTGTAGAATGTTTGCAAAAAGGAATGCTTGGATGAATTTTCGGAAAAATCCGACCAAACATTTCTGAAAGAAGCTCAAGAAGAATTTCCAAAGAATTTTTCGGACGAATTTCTGAAGCAATCCGAGGAAAATTTAATTGTAGTATCCCTTCAAAAACTTGTGAAGGAATCCTTAGAATTATTCCAGAAGGAAGCCCTTGAGAAAAAATTGAAATAATTCTTGAAATAATAAAGGACCCAAGCGATTTCTTCTGAAGTTTTTTAACTTTCCTTCCTGGAAAATTTCCAGAGCAACCGCTAGTGTAAATACTGATGTGATTCTGGGATGATTATTTAAATAATCATCTGTGGTGGATAAAATAACTCGTTTTGTAAATCCCAAGACTGCGTTTCTGTTGATAGAGACATTTTTTCACGTGATGTTTTGTGTTGTTGTCATTTTAAAGTGCTTTATTTGATTTTTACTGCAAGATCGGCACAAGTAGAATAATCCATGTTCGGCCATAAGCTCCAATCGTTAAAACATGTTGAAATGGATTAAAAGTCATGACACTGCATCTGTTCACTTTAACCCCACCTCTTAAAAAAATCAATCATCAATGGGTTATTTGATCCCTAAATTTTAGGGTTACGTCTGATTTGTCTAAAAATAATTGGATTGACTGGATCTACCTTAGGCTACTGCTCATCTTTTGCGAGTGTGTTAGTGTGACTGGCAACGCGACCAGAAGCCTGGTCGAATCCTGCTTCGAAATCGGTTTATTTTGCCGATGGGGATGGCTCGCGAAATCGCATAGTGTTGTTTGGGAAGGCCCGCTCGATGCATGTTAGGTAGGCGTAGTTTGTTCGAGTTTGACGTGCCTGCCTGCACCCTCCCTGGTTTCTTCCACATAACTTAAGGACATACTTGTTAGAATCCCAAAATGGCCGACTTTGGCACCTACTCACGATTTCGAGGGCACAAATCTCTTCGTAATCAAAACCAGCGCACCTGAGCTTCTCATTTTAAGCTTATTGCAGGTGAGCAAGAACAGAATAATAAAATGCACTGTTGTTTGAAGCTTACTTCTTGAGATTTGTGCGTCTGAAGTTCTGATGCACTGTTGAAGCGGGATTTCATGACGTTTGTCCTTAACGCCGCGCCAACACCTTACACTTCTGGTGCACGAATTTATCCGGTTAATATCACTACTCTTCAAGCAATTTATTCTCACCAGGCACAGGCACCAGGCAGGCCTTACTCTTTATCGCCGAGGAGGGAATCATTCGAAACGTCTGTGGCAAGTGATAATGGAAAGAAAGTGATATTATGCAAATATATCTTCGTTCGTATTTTACCAGGCCACACAAACCAACCCCACCGCCTTCGGGGTCGGGGTTGCCAAGCTGAACTCGCAAATAAGCTTACAACCCCGCCCAACCAACCAACCAACTGCCAGCCACCATATATGCTTGTGGTGCATGGAAGCCTGCAAACGTATACATTTCATCAACTGCTGCTGCTGCTGCTGGTTGCACTCCCCGTCAGTGATGCTCTAGTTTTCATGCAAGCATTTGGCCTTGTCCCTTCCCATTTCTTGCTGCTGACTGAAGCAGGGAAAAAGCCAAACGACAACGACGACGCCGACAACCGGGTGGCGACGACTATGATGATGACAGTAGTGATGCATAAACACGTCAACTCAGACTGTGCTGGGTTGGACTGGCTGGCTGAGCTGAGCTGGTGCAGTATCTTTTCCTTCTGGCTCTGGCCCTGCCAACCGAGGTGCAGTTGGGTATGAGGTAATTCGGGCGACAAAGAACACATCCTGGAAACATATTTATTCTTCAGTTTATCACATCAAGCTCAGCTTGCAGGGGCATAGTGCTTTGCGAGATGATATGACCAACGCTTAAGAATTAACATTTTTATAGCTATAGGAAAACTGAATGGTCAAGTAATGATTGGGCTAGAAAAATAACTTGAGCAGTTCACAGATGGCAAGCTTGAGCTTGATTGACCGCTCATGGATGCTACTCCAGTATCGCCAGACCGTAGCTGGAACAATCACACAAGGAACCAATGAGATTTTAGCAGACATCTGGGGTCTCCAGTTAGCCTAGTGGTTAAGGCTATGGATCGCCAATCCGGAGACGGCGGGTTCGTTTCTCGTTCCGGTCGAAAAATTTTTCTCGATTCCCTGGGCATAGTGTATCATTGTACTTGCCTCACAATATACAAATTCATGCAATGGCAGGCAAATGAAGCCCTTCAATTAATAACTGTAGAAGTACTCAAAGAACACTAAGTTGAAGAGAGGCAGGCCAAGTCCCAGTGGGGACGTAGAGCCAAGAAGAAGAAGCAGACATCTTCAGTATGCAAGCGTTGGTGATCTTCTATTTTAGGCAACTATGGCGCCTGTCACATAAGGTAGCAGATGAGTTTGTATCCACGTAAGACCGAATATACCTCTGCGTCTGTACACGCAAAACAAGAAAGGCTACCAAAAATTGAAATATGACTTTTCTACCAATTAATGTATTAGAAACGTACAGAAAATGTGTTAAATCATAATCCATTCGTTGTATTAAGATGCGCTACACGGTTCCACAGGTTCCATACCACTACAAACAAATGCCGCTATTCAAACCCGAGAAGTTGAACCGGGTTGTTTCTTAAAATAACTTTCGCTTCGCTGCTGAGCTTCGCGTCCTATTGTCTACTAGGAATTTTCCACTAGTAAACAGCACACTACCGGATGCGGACTTTTCAGGGCACAATGGGTTTAGAGTCGTATTTACGAAGACAAAAATGTTTCTGTCAAGTTCTGTTATTTTTTTGTATTATTGTGAAATGAGTACGGTCACTCGAGTGTGGCTTATCCAAAAATCTGCTGATTAATTATTCTCTATACAATTTCAAAATGTTCTACAAAATTGTAGCAAATTTGCAAAAAACATCATTCAAATGATTAGAACTTTTTGAAAAGTATTCAATAAGTTGCAACTTTTTTTCCCTTGGGACATACTTTAGTCGAGTCCAACTGTACATGAAGACCAATACATTAATCATAAACTTTCAAAATTAAATTTAATTCGGTTCGCTTAATCCTAAGGTACAGTAATTTGATAAACGGAAGTCAAATAATAGGTATTCTACTAGAAGGGCTCTAATTTCGTGTAGAGTTAATCAATCAAGACCAAATTTGTACCAATTATATCTAACTCGTTGAGGAACAAGTAATTAAAATTTAAATAGTTTTGGTGTACTTTGTAAGGGGTAACAACTTGCTAAAAATGTTTTAGGCAATTTATCAAACTTGGCATGCTTTTGTATATAACACTAGGCGGCGCTAGAGATCAAGCAAATTTTAAATTTCATATATTTCAGAACTCTGGTCACTTACAAAGTTGGTGTCTTCGACAATGTTGTTTGGTAGGTCAAGGGTTTACAGTTAATAGTCCACTTGTTTCGAAATTTCGCCACTAGGAAGCGCTAGTTACACATTTCCAAAATTATGCAAATTAACGATTTTTTTCGTAAAGTAATCAAAAAGCTGTAATTTTGTTTTCTTTGAACGTATTTAAGTCAAGTCAATGGTTTTTCAATGAGCTACACTCTGTTCCATAACTATAGATCCATCCAAAATTTATATTCTATTTATTCAAAGTGCAACTGATTATTTCATGCACTACACCATAATGATTACTCATGTGCCTTACACACACTACCATGTAATTTCATTCATGCACATGATGTATACACAGATAAATGAAAAAAACTAAAGTCCCTTTGTTTCATGACTATAGATCCAATACATGTAAGTGATTCGTTGTACCTAACCAACGTGTTGTTTTAGGTGCTGTGCTTAGTTTTATTTCGGCGATTGTTACGTGTAAACTTTAATGTATAATATGCCGCATGCATAATACATATCTGAAGCTGAAATTACTTAAATTGATGGTTGATATTACTTTATCTCGATATCTCCCTGTGTTTATGCGATCTCGATGTTTTTTTTCTAGATTTTCTTTCGATTTGTCGATATATTTTTTTTACCTGGCTTCCAAGGTGCAAACTACTCTAAGAAGGTGAAGTTTTATCTGTTTAGAAAAGGGTATTCCTAGTTACAGAGGTTTGAAAATTGGTTCTTCATTTCGATCTCTTTAAAAATTACAGTTCTTTCTGCGCATCTCGATATTTAAGGGACCATCGAGATAGGGTACGGCCTTTCAAAATGCAGAGACCCAACTGTTATTTGTTTAAATATTTATTTGATTGGCTTCTTAAGACATATTTGACACCTTGGGAGATCTTTTTGGACGAAAAGAAATTCAGCTTGAATCGACCGAATGGATTTTTTTTTCATACTGGAGAGATTCGCAAAAACAATTACGTTACTTCTCAAGCAACTCTCGGGGAGGGGTTCTGTCGACTCAAATGGACGGATATTCAGGAATGCTCTGAGCTTCTGAACCTGAAGAAGTATCTGTCACCATTTTTGCAGCAATGCCGTTAAAAAAAATTAAACGTTTCATCAAGATAATACACCTGTTCACACGGTTTAAGGAATCATGACTTAGTTTCGTGAAAAGCATATTCAGATAAAGGAATGGTCAGCTTCTTATCCTGACCAGAATTCAATTGAGAATATGTAGGGTTGATTATAAAGTATGAATAAAATAAACCGTACGGAAGTATTCCATATCTAAATCGTGCAGTTGTTTGAACGTGGAATAAAATCCAAGCATCTGCCCATTAAGGTAAAGGTCACCAGCGTTCACTTTCCAAACAATCGTCTTGATCTAAAATTACTCGATGCTACTCGGTGCTCAATGTAAGTGAGCAAGCAACAAGTAGCATTTTCAGATCAATTTACCTGACGGATCTCCGGATTTGTGCTCCAGAATTTCCGAGAAAAATTAAAGGTAGTCATTTTAACGGCCATCTTTGTACTCTAGCAACCTCGTCCTAGAAGTTGATTTAAAATATTCTGGATACACTGTTTGAGCTAATTGAGAACAAAAGAGAGCCTACTCGTTATTAATATGTTGAATGTATTGCGTAGCTTTAATTAACTAGAATGAATTCTCGCTTGGATCTATTGTTATGAGACAAGGGAGTTTATATAAGGTTATAATCAGATTCCGAGAACACATGTAATATCGATGTTATTATTTTTCTCATGTCTACTCAAGATAACGAATTAAACAAGAAAACAATATGAATCGAATTCATTCTACATATCCGATTATTCAAAAATATTGATTGGATCTATAGTTATGAGACATAGTGTATATATTAGTCATAAATGTGCAAAATTTCATTTCATTCGATTCACTTAATCATGAGATACATCAGTTTAACGAAGAACACTCAAATATGAAACATTTTACTAGAGTCGCTCTAACTTCATGTAAAACTATCCAATCAATCTCAAATTTGTATAATTCATAGCTAATTAGTTGTGCAACTAGCAGATAAAATTTGAGAATTTTCCCTACACTTTATAAAAACTTACAGCTTGCTGAATATTTTCGAGATAATAAGTAAAAGTTGCATGCTTCTACTAATTTGCAACTAGCGTCGTCTACTGGCAGAATCTTGAACCAATCAGCTAATCAGCTGAAAGGCCTTAATAAACCAAACAACATTGCCGAAGAAACCAACTTTCTAAGTGATCATAGTCCTGAAATATATGGAATATAAAAATTGATTTATCGTCAGCGCTACCTACTGGGGGAATTTTGAATCGAACGGCCCATCAAAAGTAAGACCTTGGCTGACCTAACAACTTTGCCAAATACACCGAATATTTAAGTGATCATGGTGCTAAGATATACGGTATGGAAATTTTGCAAGTGCTACGTCTTGATGTCTGTGATATTTGTCATGTCAGAGACAAACAGACGTAACACTGATGAAATGTTTATACCAAATATCTCATGATCCTAATTACTTGGAGAGTTGGAGTCTTCGGCAATATTATTTGGCTGGTCAAGAACTAACAGGACCGTTTGCTTCAAAATTCCACCACAAGGCGGCGCTAGTTAGCATACAAATCTTATGTTCCATATATCTCAGGATTCTGATCACTTAGAAAGTTGATGTCTTCGGTGATGTTGTTAGCTTGGTTAAGGCCTCTCAGTTGATTAGCTGATTGGTTCAAGGTTCTGCCAGTAGGCGGCGCTAGTTGCAAATTAATTGAAGCATGCAACTTTTATTTAATATTTTGAATATATTCAGCAAGCTGTAATATTTTCTAAGGTAAACCAAATATTCACAAATTTTACCTGCCAGTTGCACAACTAGTTAGCTATAAACGGTACAAATTTGGACTCGATTGGATAACTTTACATGAAGTTGGAGCAACTCTAGTAAAATGTTTCATATATGAGTGTTCTTCGTAAAATTGCTATATCTCTGGATTAAGTGATCCGAATGAAATGAAATGTCGCACAATTATGACTAATACATAGCTCTTTGAAAAACCTTTGACTTAGACACGTTCAAAGAAAACACAATTTATAGCTTGTTGATTACTTCACGAAAAAAATCAATCATTTGAATGATTTTGCAAAAGTGTAACTAGTGCCACTTAGTGACGAAATTTCGAAACAAATGGACCATTAACTGTAAGCTCTTGACTAACTGAATAACATTGCCGAAGACACCATCTTTGTAAGTGGTAAGAGTCCTGAGATATATGAAATTTAAAATTTGCTTGATCTCTGGCGCAGATTATTGGTGGAATTTCCAATTAAACGATCCATCACCATCCATCATGGAATCGTAAATAAAATTATTAGAGAGCAGATTTTTGAATCAATTTAACCGGTTTAACCAGATGTTTGACATAACAGTAATGGGGAAAAGGATCAACAATTAAAAAGGAACTTTCTAAAACACAATATGTGCCTAAAAACTTAAACAGTTTTGTCTTCGTAAATACGGCTCTGGGCCCATTGTGCAGTGTGGTGGCTGTATCACTACCATCACCAAGGCACGTTTGTGTTGTTAATGATGGCTTTCAGCCTCTCGTCTATTCATGTGCAGTTGTAGCCGTGCTGGTTAAAGCGCAGGGTACTGTGAATCACCATTCTAGTGTCTCGGTTCGATTCCCGCCGCCGCCCGTATTTCTTTTTAAACAGGCTTTGGCAATTTTGATGCCGCTGCTGCTGCCATGACCAGTCTAAAAATAGAACAAATAAAGAGAAACCAATGCGACAGAGCACACGCACACATGCGAAATTTTCCTTTTCCAGATTCTAGGAAGCCAATACAATTTTTGGTATACTGCCACCTACCAATTTTTGTATTTGCAAAGCCTTAATACAATATTTGTATATGTTTCAAACCGCATTGTATTAGAATCTGCCAATCTCCGGTTGCGTGTACAAATTCATGCGGATGTGGTTGGCAGAGGGCTCACCCATTGGTGCGTGGATGCCAGGCGTAAGATGATAGAATCTGGTTTTTTATTATTCTGAATGTGCAGCACATTGCATGACTCGTAGGCGTTATCTGATAGATACTGTTTAGTGAAAGTTGGATGGAAGGGAAACGGATTTTCGTCAACCAGTTTCTGGTTCTAGCGATAGCTTTGCACGAACATAGGATTGTAGATGAGTTGTACATGTAGAAAGGAGGGAAAAAGTACATATAAAGGTACGAAGTAGGAGGAAAGGGACGGGCCAGTGATTGAACCCAGGACCTTCTGCATACAAATCCAAGCCCACCAAACCCGTTTGCTTTCAGCGATTTTTTAAGAAATCGAAGTTCATCTAAAAGTTTCTGTTTTAAGCTTTAATTTAGAAAATCTTCCACAGACTCCATCAGAAATTCTTTCAAAGTTTCTTACAGAAATTCTGTCTTGAAATCTACCAATATTTATTTAACCCTCGAGCAGTCGCGTCTCTGACTACCTGCAGCGACACCGCGCTCACGCTGTGTACCACGTGCGTGCATTTTTCTTGGTGCGTGTACTTAGTACACGACGCGACCGCTCCCGGGTTAATAAACTCCTCCGGTGTTTTTTAAGAAATTCTTCCAGGGATTTTATCTTCTTATGAATTTCTCCAGAAGTTTCTCCAGGAATTCTGTAAGGCAGATTCCTATGAATTGTATCCGAAAGTCCACCAGAAATTACTTTAGGAATTACTCCAGGGTTTCGCTTAAAAAAAATCGTTAATTTCTCCAGGAATTCTTTCAGAAATTTCTTAAGAGTTTATTTCTAAAGCTTTTTCATAAATTCTTTCAGTGGCTTCTAAAAAAATACAGCGATTCCTTCAGAAAATTGATTGGGTTTTGGTGGACTTCAGAAAGCTCATCAGATTTGTTCAGGAATTGCTTTACGAATTCTATTGTAATAAGCCAAACAAATGTGTCCCGAATTTTTTTCAAGAAAATCATGCTTTAGTTTCTCCTGCGGTTATTTGCATCATTACTTTCAGTAAGTCTGGCAGCAATTCCTCCTTAGATTTCTGCAGGAGTTCATTCCTCCTTCTGGATTTGCTCCAGGGATTCATCCATGTATTTTCCCAGAAATTCATCCGATATTTCCCGTAAAGACATTTCTAAATATTTCTCCAGGGATTCCTGATAAAAACATATTAAGAAATATTTCAGGAATTTTCTAGTCTATCCAGGAATCTCAGAAACTGTTGCTTCAGAAACTCTTTCAGGGATTCTTTCAGAAATTCATGCTGGAATTCCTTCTGAAATTCTTTTATGGAAATATTTTATCTTCAGGGACTTCAGAATTTTAGAGATTTATCGGGTATTTCAGCAAGAGATTTCTTCTAAAGTACTTATATGGAGTTGTTCAGAAATTCTTCTAAAACTTTCTTTAAAAATCTTCCTTAGGGATTCCTTTGAAAATTCCATAAAGGGTTCCTATAAGAATTCTTTGATAAATTCTTCCAGTGATTCCAGCAGAAATTCATTTGACGGTTTCGTTTTAGGTTGCTCCTGCGATTTCATCAGTATTGTGGTGTTCTTTGCTACTAGTTATGGGGTGAGTAAATAAATGCGTGGGTGCTTAATTTCGTGTTGTTTCTTGTTGTGAATGCATGTGGTTTGGATCATTGGTTTGTCCTTTGTCGAGTTCAATTCATTCCGGTGTGGAATGGGCTTTAAGCTTCTGCTCCCTAATGGAGTGGAGATGCGCGACAGGATTTATTTTATTAGAAATGTTATCGTATAGAAAAGTAGTCGGTTGTGCGCGAAAGTTAGTGTTTATTGATCCATTGTCAGATCGCATCATCAACCATAGGTGACTCCTAGAATGGCAATGAACCCTATATTCTACTAACAAAAAACCCTTCCTAAGACAATCGTGGAGACACTGGGATTTCCGGTCTCCATAACAACGGTTGTCTTACTAACATTCCATTCCCTCCTTGATGACCGTAAGGACGTGGCCAGCACCGTTATTGACATTACCAAAATTGTGAGTTCTCGAACTGTGGACATTGAGAATAGTAAGCTAGTCCCAAGCCCTATTCATTTGTTATTAGTGCAATTTCGATTACTCTGGTCGATCACGGAGTAGCAACTCCGAATTGTAGTTGCCCGTGTAGCTGCTGGCTTAGAATAGCACTACGGACCACCTGTTCCGGGGGTAAAAGTCCACCAAACAGGTAACCCCAATCCAAGGTGTCAGGCGAGCCGTGCTGAGGGATGAGTGTTTGAGAGGGTTTGAAATATGCTCGATCTTCAACGGAGCGCGTAGCGTGGGTAGATCGCCTTTTTGGGTTGCGTTGCGGTGAAAGATCTACCAAACCGAAATCTAGTGTCGTCCTATTTTTTCAATTTTGGAATATGTGTTCTGGTAATTAAAGGCACTATAGTATTTAGTCCTTGCTACTGGTGTTGTGATGACTACCAGTCTTTCAATAAATCTAAGTTTACCAACTTTACTTTGCACATAGTTGAAAACCTCACCATCTGATGCTAAACTCAATGCAAAGGAAATCAAATTGGGTTAGGGATCCATGTATGTACTAACTCTTCGAAGACTGGAAGTGATAGTACACGAGTAACATACTAGAATCCTTATTACTGAACACATGTTCCATTATTGGGTATTGCTGCTAATGTTAAAACCTGGGTCTCCTCACTGGGGAGAATTTAGCGGTAAACAAGGGTGATGCTAGGTTTCCGATGCATTCCCAATTATCAGAGCTCTTGTTTTGTTTTCTATAAGAAAGAAATTTCTAAGAAAGCAAAACAAAAACTGTATCAAAATCGATACTTTACTGCCCTTCAATGGCAATTGAGCAATGCGACATGCACTACACTAAGGACACTACACTAAAGATATAGGGGGGTCCGTGGCGTAGTTGGCTACACGTTCGCTTGATAAGCGGATGGTCATGGGTTAGATTCCCAGCCCCCCAAACAAAAAACTCGTCAGCCGCTTGAAGAGACGCATGAGCCCATCCGTCCAACAGTATAGTATGGCCGTCTGGAAGCGGACTGACAACTTGACCTTCTTCTGAGCAAACTCGCTCTAATGTTCCACACCCGGATTACGGCAACCGACCAACGGCGATGAACAATGGACCCCACTTTGGACTGATGAAGCAGAAACACGTGCTCTTCGATCTACTGGCACAAGTAGAGAGTGCAAAAGAGGCAACGTCGCAGCAGATCCAAAAATAGAGTTAAGTAGATAAAGTAGTTACACCGCCACTGTTCAAATGGGCAGTTGGCAATTGATGTCGCTCTCGTGATGCCCAAGTCGGCGAATAGAGCTTGTAGTGTAAGGATAATGTAGAATAAAAAAAATACACTAAGGATACGGGTAATGTCACAATAGATCTAAAAACTGGTCGTAGTGACAGACCCGAACAGGGAAAAAAACTACGAATTGTTCGGTCAGCTATGCTCATGCTCATGCTCCAGCCATTCCGTCAGAACCATTCATCCTGGGATTTATTACAAATTTTCAAGTGGATCTCTAGAGGATTGTCTTAAGAATGCCCCTAAAACTCCTTGAGATACCTCTGGAAATTCCTATAAGAAAATTTTGGAGTAATTCTTGGACATTTCTGAACATTTCTGAAAAAATTTCTAAAGTTATCCTGGGATAAATGCATAGGATAATACATGGGAGAATTCCTGGACTTAATTTTTACAAAAAAAAAATCATGAGAAACTTCTGGGGAAACTCTGCAAGTATTTAATTCCCAGATAAAAATGCTTCGGAAGTATCTGAAGAGTTTCTGCAGAAATCCATGACGGAATTCTGAAGGGCGTAAAGAAAAATGTCTGCAGAATTAAATCGTACACAAAGGTGAAAATATTGAAGAAATATCTCAATAAATCTCTAAGGGTTGTCTGTAAGGTTTTCTGAAGGTATTCTTGAAAAACTCCTGGAGATACCTCGAAAGAAATTATTAGAAATATATTTGTTTTGATTTCTGAAGGGATTTGTACACAAAAATTACTTGAACCTGTTACAAAAATAAAAGAAAAATAATTATTATAGAAGTATTAACACATCGCGGCACACAGAGCCTTACAAATGCACAAACAAGGAACATCACAAATTTACACAGCACAACACAAAACACAAATGTGCCCTGTTATCCAGATGGATAACACCTTCCGTTCACAGGATGACAAGGTTTCATGTAATGGTTTGGGTCCATCAGTCATCCTGGAATTGTATTTTAGTTGGCAGTTTGCCTTTTAGTTCACAGTCTTTGTTGCTGTGTTAATGGCTTGGTTTTGTCTAGGAAAACTAATTCTAACCGGGCATCCCGTTTCGGGATTAAATACTTGAGCTGAACAACTTGAAGTCCGTGTCAGGGAAAGGTTTACATCTCTAGTACTTGACCGCTGCTCGAAATGGCCTGAAAGTTGGCAATTAGAGTGGGATTTCATGGGCCTAATGTAATCCCACTCTAATTGCCAACCCGTAACAAACCTAGAGTCAATTCTGAAGGAAGTCAATCAGCAACAAAACCAAACCTGAGGGAATTCTTCAGAGATGAAATGAAGAAATCTGCAGGCAGTAATAGGAACATATCTGGACAAATTCCTTGGAAACATCTGAGCAATAAACTTTGGAGTAATTTCTGCAGGAATTGCTGAGAAAATCTTTGGAAAACAAATTCTGAAAGAATCCCTGAAAAAATGAAAAAAATCCTGGAGAATCTTTTAAAAAAATCTTTTGAGAAATTTTTAGTTGAACGAGAAAATCCCTGAATAAATGGAGTCATGTCTGAAGGAACCTTTGGAGGAATTCCATCAATACTTTCTGAAACAAATTTTGGACAATTTTATGAATTTTAACGAAAACCCTAGCAGAGCTTCTGAGAGAACTGCCGTGAATCGCATACTTGTCCCATTTGCATAGGAAACCCAGCAAAGATGGGACTGATATGCGATTCACGACAGAGAATCTCTAAAAAAAGCTCTTGGAATCGTATTTTTCGAAAAAACGAAAGAAGAAATTTCTACATAATTTTCTTGACAAATTAATCAATTTCAGGTATGTTTCAGGAAATACATGAAGAAATACGAGTATGAATAAATGTACTAATTTTTTAAGAAAATTATTGAACAATGTCATGGGGAATTTCTGATGAAACCCGTAGACTAGTTTCAAGATGTACAGTGAGTCACAGTGAAAATCGTCCACCCTAAATGCTAATTTATGTATCAACCGTGCTTCTTGTATATTAATCTGTAATTTGGTATCTATTGCTCTTAAAGCTTGCTAGCAAGGGATCTTAATATTAGCATGTATTTTTATCAAAACATGCTTGACAAAAAATAATCACTACATATTTTGTAAAATTAGTCGGATAAATGGTCACAGTGAAAATCGTCCATCCTACCAATACGCTTATGTGATAGTGATATGTTTTGACATCTTCCTAAAGTTTCACTCACGTGCACACGTATACATAAATATTCACCCGGGTGATTGTTATTGCGTTCAGTTTTCGCCGAGTATTCCACCAACATGGCGCGCACCAAGCTAACATCTCTTGATATCAGGAAACTGATTATACAACTTCACAAAAGTGGTAAGAGTCAGCGTGAAATAACTAAAATTATCGGCAGAAGCCGTACTACGGTGCAGAGCATCATAAAGCGATTCAATAGTGAACACCGAATTGAAAACAAACTCAAAACATCAACAAGGAAAATTTTCAACGAAGTTGATGAGCGTTGGCTTGTTCGCCAGGTTAACGATGACCCAAAGATAAGTGCTCCAAAACTCGCAGTTGCGGCGAAAAAGTATCTCGGGAAACAGGCAAACCCGGAAACTGTGCGTAGAGTGCTGCGGAAACACAACATCCACGGGAGAGTTGCGAGACGGAAGCCGTATGTATCACCAAAGAACATCAAAAGTCGCGTGGAGTTTGCAAGAAAGTACGTTGAAAAGGATTTTGGCTTCTGGAAACACGTCCTATTCACAGATGAAAGCAAGTTCAACATTTTTGGGTCCGATGATGGTAGGGTTATGGTGTGGCGAAAGCCAAATGAAGAGCTGAAAAAGAAAAATCTGCGAGCGACTGTGAAGCATGGTGGTTCCGTGATGGTTTGGGGTTGTATGTCGGCAGCTGGTGTGGGTAACTTGCACTTCATCGACGGAATCATGGATCAGTATGTCTACCTGGATTTGCTGAAGAAGAATGTGAAAGCTAGCGCACAAAAATTGGGGATATCGAAAACATCCAAGTTTTACCAGGACAACGATCCAAAGCATACAGCAGCGAAACCGAAAGCTTGGCTGAAGAAGAACTGCCCAACTCTCTTGAATCCACCTGCACAATCACCGGACCTCAATGTAATCGAGAATTTATGGCATAAGTTGGATGTAAACATCAGGAAACATCAAATAACGAGCAAGGATACACTGAAAACAGCACTTATGACCGAATGGAATAAGATCACTATAGCATACTGTTGGCAACACGGGAACATCGCTTTCCAGCAGGGATCGATATCGGCCGAGTGACAGATCCCGTGACAGACAACTACAACGATATGATTGGGGATAAGGGAAAACGTCAAACTCTTAGAACAAACTGAAGACAGAACAAGTGGACAAACACGTTAAAATTTATCTTTTTTCTCTTAAATTCTAATATTGGTTGAATTCGATTAAAACTTAAACTGTATACACTAATGTAAGTAAAAGAATTGAATTTGAACTTAACATATATAAAAACTTAAAATACACTTATAGCTATTATCAACCTACATCTAATTGTTATCGTACGACGGGGAACATATGCACACGTGAGGACTAAAATTGTAAGTCTACAAACCTAAATCTAGCTTAAACCCTAACTAAATGCTAATATATTTTAGCTTGAAGCTTACTCAAACCCCAACACAAACGAGTTTGCTATAGGATAGTCCGAAATCGTCCCCGCTCCGGTAACACATACACTGAAAAACTCGTGCGATCCATGCCAAATCGCCTAAAGGAAGTTCTAAAGAACAAGGGATTGCCCACTCGATATTAAGTGAAGGATTCATTTCTTAAATGTTGATTATCTCTTTTCCGCCGTGGTGAAATAGTATGCTGGACGATTTTCCCTGTGACGTATTTTTAAGCATTTGTTCACTTTTTATCATTCTTTTTATTTTGTTTTGATTTTTTGAATAACAAAAACTGTATCACGCTGAAGCTTGGACAATGTGCTAATAAATGGTTCATAAGAGAAAAATATGGCTTTCAGATATACTTTGATTTTTGAATTTGAAGGAAACACTTATTGGTGGACGATTTTCACTGTGACTCACTGTATTTTTTGAGAAATTTCTTGAGAAACTCCTGAAGAAGTCACACGGACAACTCCAGGGAAAATCCCTGAGAGAGATTTTTTGAAGAATTTCTAGTAAAACTCGTTTCAGGAAAATTTCATTTTTTTAATAAATCATGAATTAATCCCAAAAAAAAATCGGGCTTCACCCCTGGAAGTGGAAGAAATCGAGGTGAATTTTATTGGAATTTTAACCTTCCAGGACGCGCGCCATCAAGCAGCTGAAACTGCACCGCGCTCGCACTGTATACGACGAGCGAGGTTTTTTTTGGTAGTAGTGTACTTTTTACAACGGCGCGCTCGCTGGAAGGTAAAGAACAATTGTTGCCGAATTCTTAAAAAAATCTTGTGAAATGCCCCTTCTACGATAGTTATAGAAAAAAAACATGAAATAGGGTGCCTGTATCAGTTATCGCACCACCTAAGGAAAACTATTTCTACAAAAATAAGAAGAAGACCGACGAATGTAAACAATAAGTCAAATGAATGATTAGTTTTCATACTTTACAGGAAAAATATAAAAACGGAGCCAAAACTACTTTAACTACTTTTAGTATTTATTACGGCGTGTGCCAATGATAGGAACCCTGTACCAGTTATGGACACATTTGTTAATTTGGGTTCAACTTCGCACTATTTACATGCATTCCTTATGGGAGTTGCCATAACTGGTACACTATGGCGAAATAGGGTGCAAGGAGGCCGAAAAGTTAAGGAAAATGATTTATTTCTACCATAATTTGGGCAAATTGTGGAGTTTGAATGATTGCAATCATCTTTTGTGATCGTGATCTGTTGTTCACGATTTTTTTCTTGTTGATTTGTATCTTTAAAGGTTGAAAATCAACTATGGCGAATTTTAGGTACTATAGCCATAACTGGTACACTGAGCCTAATGGAAAAGGATGGGGATTCCCGGAATAATTCTTAACTAAACGCAATAGTGAAGTCGAATTCTTACCTTACCTTACCGATCAGTCTAAGGCCGGGGTGGCCTCTGCTTTACATAGTAGCCGTCTCCATTCCACTAGGTCCATGGCTGTTCGTTTCCAGTTCCGCACTCTGCGAAGGATCCGCAGATCGTCCTCCATTTTGTCGATTAGCTCGATGCGCACCACGTCTTTTTTTACCGGTCGGATGACTCTCGAGAATCATTTTAGTCGGGTTGCTATCCGACATCCTGATGACGTGACCGTAGCCTCGCGATTTTCGTGGTGTGGACGATGGTTGGTACACTCAGCAGCTGATGCAGCTCGTGGTTCATTCGCCTTCTCCAAGTCCCGTCTTCCATCTGCACTCCGACGCCAATGGTACGCAACACCTTCCAATCGAAAACTACAAGGGCGTGTAGGTCCTCTGCACATAGGGTCTGAAGGAGGTATCCAAAATGTTTGGGATATGCAACTTTTTTTTCTCTCACAAAAAAATCATCATGCTGTAACTTTTTATAAAGTATATCAAAAATTCTCAAATTTTGACGGTTTGTCAACCTGAGCTCGATTGGTTAATCTTTCGCGAAGCTCGAACCGTTCTTGTAAAAGACTATTTTTGGACCACCAATTTTTGAACTGTCATATCTCGGAGACCAATGAACCGAATTGAACGAAATTTTGAACATTTATTAACTATATATTAATGCTTAAAAATTCTTTAGAGCATAGGCAGATTTCAAACGTTAAAAAAAGTTATAATAGGTTTTGATGCACTCTATGAAAAGTTACAGAATGTTCAATTTTTTTGTGAGAGAAAAAAAAAGTTTCCTATCTCAAATATTTTGTCCACCCCCTGTATGTTTCGTGCCCATAGAGTACTACCGATCAAATCAGCGCACTATGGGCCAGAAATCAAAATTTCGCGACAAAAGTCAAAAAAGTTGTTTTTCTAAGATCAATCAATTTTCATATTTGTATGATTGTTTGGGCTATGTTTGATTATATACCGACTGATTTTTTCGATTTGTAACAAAATTGTATTGTTTTTTGTATGGAGAAACTTCTTATGAGCGAAAATTCTCGAATTTAACCAATATTAAGAAAAATGTGATTTGTGGTGAAAAATGTGATTAAAAAATATAACGCATACATTTCCTAAGAGTAAATTTAGTATATTTTGCATGTTTGATGCACAAATTGCGATGTTTTTAAGTTTAAAAATAAATTTTACAATATTTACTCAAATTTTGCGGTTTATTTGCCAATGTGTTCAAAAAGTAGGAGTATTCGACCGTATTCGACATGCAACCGGTTTAGGATGCTAGTTTAGACTCTTCTTTTTCGAATGCAACCGGACTTTTTTGCGGGAATTTGCGGGAAGCCAAGTTAGAGTGATTTTAGTACTTGCTTAAATTTTACAATATTTCACGCTGTGCTTCAATAATCATCCACTCTTGCCATTACGACGCTATGACTTTATGGCTTGCGAAACAATATACAAAGCAACAAACAACTTTCATTCAGGAAGGTTTTGTTTCAAATATAAATGTGATTATAAGCTTTTAAATCAAGACCACAGACTTACTCAATGTGCAAAGTTTCGGTATATCAATCAAAATTAGAATTTTAAATAATCTCAACGTACATACATATGTACAGATGGATACATTATTAGTGAATTTAGGAACAAATCCACAGCTCAAGTGAGATTAAAACTCAAGACCCTTATATGCTACACAAGTGCTTTACCGACTTAGCTACCGAGCCTATCAATGACACGGCATTTTAGATATATTAAGGAAAATCAAATCTTTTCCCTAATCGCAAATATATCCATCCCACTTATACATATGATCGAAGAGCGAACACAATTTATTGTTCAAATACCGACTCCAAGTCATTTGGCCGAGTGTCATTTGGTTGATTGCCGCTTGGCCGAACGCCATTTGGCCGAACGTCATTTGGCTAAATGCCGTTTGGCTGAAGAAGAAACGATCGTGCCACTGTTCACCACGTCAGTATAACTCAAAATAATCCCCTTTGATTAAAAGGAGGAAAAATCTCTGATAAAATATTGACAGTTTTAACGCCAACAAATCCTCCTCCTCCTCTACTTGGCGTAACGTCCTCACTGGGACAAAGCCTGCTTCTCAGCTTAGTGTTCTATGAGCACTTCCACAGTTATTAACTGAGAGCTTCCTCTGCCAATGACCATTTTGCATGTGTATATCGTGTGGCAGGCACGAAGATACTCTATGCCCAAGGAAGTCAAGGAAATTTCCTTTACGAAAAGATCCTGGACCGACCGGGAATCGAACCCGTCACCCTCAGCATGGTCATGCTGAATACCCGTGCGTTTACCGCCTCGGCTATATGGGCCAACAAATCCCTGAATTGTAAAATAAGAAAGAATAGTCAATGATTGAAGGAAGGAAGAAGGAAAAATTAATGATGATCAAATTGGCAGCTAGAATGTGAAAAGAGATCTCTGAATTATTTTGAACATTATTCGGCCAAGTGGCATTCTGCCAAATTCCGGACATCTGAAACACCTGAGCAGCTATTTTTTTTTCACCTAAAACTATACATACATGACATATATACATAAATTGAGATTATTAAAAATCATAATTGACCACACGAATTTATGTACCGAAACTTTGCACTTTGAATAAGTGTGTGATATTGATTTAAACGTCTACAATCACAGTCTTACCCAATGAGAGTCTAATAGAGGTGGGGAAGAAGATACTTCGTGTGCGTGAGATCCATGTCTGGTGCAAATCATGTCACTACTACAAGCAAAGCGAGCTCCCATAAGAACGCGTGTCAAATAGTGATGTCACTATTTGTGTTTACATTTTTCTTTGCTTACTAATACATAGCCATCTCTTCTTCTTCCCCACATGTAATATACTCTCATTGAGTCTTACCTGAAACGAAACCTTCCAAAATAATAGTAGTATGTTGCTATGTGTATTGTTTCGCAAGCTATAAAGAGATTGCGTCGCAATGGCAAAAGTCTGTCTAAGAGTGGATGGTTATTAAAGCACAGCGTAAAACATTGTAAAATAACGCATGCGCTTAAATCATTCTATCTTGGTTTCCCGCAAATTCCCGCAAAAAAGTCCGGTAGCATTCGAAAAAGAAGAATCTCAACTAGCTTCCTAGATCGGTTGCATGTCGAATACTTCTACTTTTTGAACAAATTGGCAAATAAACTGTACAATTTGAGTAAACATTGTAAAATTGTAATTTAAACTTAAAGAAAATTTTCGCTTATAAGAAGTTTCTCCATACAAAAAACGATACAATTTCGTTACAAATCAAAAAAATCAGTCGGTATACAATCAAACATAGCCCAAACAATCATACATATATGAAAATTGATTGATCTTAAAAAAAAAAAACAACTTTTTTGAATTTTGTCGCGAAATTTCGATTTCTGGCCCATAGTGCAGCGCTTCGTAGATAGTCGACTTCGTGTGACGGCGAACTTTGTTCGATCGTAGAGTTCTGCGGTGTACAAAGTAAGCTCGATTTCCTGCCACAATGCGTCTTTGAATTTCTCTGCCGGTGTCTTCAACCGCCTCGATTTCATCACCGTCGATAGAAATTCGGGGTGGCGGGCGCGGTGATTCCTCCCTCGAGCCGTTTGCCATCATGTACTTTATCTTTGACACATTAATGATTATTCCGATTCGCCTGGCTTCACTTTTCAGTCGGATATATGTTTCCACCATCGTCTCAAACTTACGAGCTATAATATCAATATCATCAGCGAAACCAAGTGCTGAACGAACTTCGTGAAAATCGTCCCACTCGTGTTTATCCCCGCTCTCTAACGCAATGTTGAACAGCATGCACGAAAGACCATCACCTTGCCGTAACCCTCTGTAAGATTCGAAGGGACTCGAGAGTGTCCCTGATACTCGAACTACGCACATCAGTCGATCCATCGTCGCCTTGATTAATCGTATCAGTTTATCCGAGAATCCGTATTCGTGCATAATCTGCCATAGCTGTTCTCGATCGATTGTATCATACGCCGATTTGAAATCGATGAACAAGTGATGTGTGGGCACGTTGTATTCGTGGCATTTCTGCAACAACTGGCGGATGGCGAACATCTGGTCTGTTGTAGCGCGTTCATCCATGAATCCAGTCTGATATAGTGGTTCCGCAGCGCGGCGTCACGAACAGTAATGCAAATCTACTGGTTGAAAATAAGCCCATTAGATTTTGCTGGGAACAGCTGATTTTTGTTTACCATTTTCAACCAGTAGCTCAGGTAGTGTTCGTGCAATGCAACGTGTACGTACACGCAACACCACTAAAAGCAGACATCACTATTGCCCCACGAACTATCTTGCAATCGGTGATAGACGGCGGAATAAAATTTGAGAGAGTACCTTGTAGGCAGTGCTCAGTAGTGTGATCGCGCGATAGTTCCCGCAATCCAACTTGTCGCCCTTTTTGTAGATGGGACACACGATTCCTTCCATCCATTCCTCCGGTAATACTTCCTTCTCCAAAATCTTGGTAATGACCCAGTGCAGTGCTCTCACCAGTGCTTCTTCACCGTATTTCAGAAACTCGCTTGGTAGTTGATCTGCTCCAGAGGCATTGTTGTTTTTCAACCGGCTAACCTCCTCTTCAATCTCTTGGGACCGCGCATAACTCACTAGTTTCTTATACATCTTCTTAAAGGATTAGTACACAAAAGAAAATCCTATAGAAATAAAAAAAACTTCAAAAATTCTTTCTCCTAATGAATTTTTGAAAAAAAAATGCTTGGAAGAACTATAGAAAGAAAAATTCTTCAAAAATGCTAAGGAATAGATTCTGGAGTAATTTTTGCTAGAATTGCTAAGAGAATCGTTAGAAAAACATTTTAAAGCATCATCGTAAAAATTTGTCAAAGTATCCCTGAAGGTTCCTGCAAAGGATTATAGGTATGAATAACTCTCTAGCAATTGTTGGAGGAATATCTGACTGTAAAAGCTTTTAGAGAAACCTTTTATATTTCTGGGTAAATATCTTGAGAATTTTCTTGATGAAATTTTGAATAATTGCTTGAGAGAATCTTTGGATTTATTGAGTATTACCTGAAAGCACCTCTGGAGAAATTACAACAATAATTACTGAAAAAGACTAATGGTAGCATCTATCCATGAGCAGAGCATAACTTCACATTTGGTTAGATAAGTGATATCCTAAATTGTTGATGTTATACGAAATATGCAACTAAGCCTGGATTCTTAGAAGCTGGCCATACCATTGAGATTAACAGTATGCGAGCTTCGGCACGTCGTTTCTTCCCGATATTGGTGTGTATTATAACTAGCAAGCTAGTTTACGTCATTTCTCGCTCGATGTCTTTCTCTGTGATTTCAAATACCTAGTGATGGTGGTGGTGGTGCGAAAAACGGAAGTACCATTCTTCTCGTTCACCAAATCATCTAGGTATTACTGATGGCAGCGAAATGGGGCCCCGCAGCTTCCTTGTGTGCGGATAGCTAACCATTCTGTCGACGAAAATACTATAACTTAGTTGGCAATCATGCAGCCAGGGTTAAACGGTGCGATGGCTGGTAAGATTCTTTGTCGCAGCTGCTAGGCATTGTTGGTGACATCTTCGGTTCATGCTGCTGCAACTGCACTGTTTATGGTGGAAGGGCTGGCAATGATTGAATTTTCATTGAAATAATGCTTGAGAATGTGATTATCGCGAATTGGCGACAATGTGTGGACTGTAACGTATTTCCATTCGATGATAGGGATGACGAAAATTGTTCTGATCAATATGTTTCGGGAACTTTTTTGTTAGGTAACAATTGGTAGGACAAATACAGTGTATCAAACAATTGTCTGTACAGTAATTTTTTGATTATAATAATTTTCTATTCAAATGGTCTTAACTTTTTTATACATCAATCAAATTCGCTGTAATTTTGATCAATCTTGAATCATATATTCAAGCTTCATTGGTAAAATTTTGAGCGAGATCGTGTAAGTTTTCTGAAAGTTATAGAACTTTTAGTAAAACTTAAAAGATTTTTGAACACATTTTTAAAACATTATATCTCAATATGTACTCGATGAAACTTTTTCAATTTTTTTTTTGTGATACAGCTTATACCTAGGGCTTCCATATGCAGCTTTGTTTGAGGTTCTATATTCACTACAAAAAATATGAAAAATCTGTATATGTTTAGAGCAGGGATGCCATATATGCAGATTAATCTGTATTATACAGCTTTTTGAGCATGCGTACAGATTTCGCTTTATATGAAATACAGAGTTTTTAGCTGTAGGGGCTATTTTATTTTTGCATGGGATACAGATTTTTCTCCCAAATTTTGTATGGGATACAGATTTTACAAAAGTGTGATACAGACACATTCCACGCACTTCTACGCCAAGGGTGTGAAATTTCAAAGTGATTGTTTTGCCCCAAGCTTTCCAGCATATGAAAGAGGGTAGATTCAATCTTAGGAAGACCATTTGTTTTACTTAAAATTTCACTGGTAACTTATTTAAATAGTTAGGTGAAGTAATAGCATTTCATGTAAGAAAAATGAAATTTTTCATTGATAAGTTTCAAATATGCCTGCTTGCATATGAAAGTTCAAAAACATTATACCTATTTTTTGTAAATGTAGTATAATAATGTATATTTTATACACCCAAAGGCAACTTTTCATAAAAATGGGTTTAGATATGTTTTAAGCACTTTTTGCAATAGCCGCAATTTAATGGTGTCCCGTTACGAAAATAGCACATTTGTTGTAATAACTAATTTATTACGAACTTGAGAAAAATGATTTTCAGGATTCTCTTAGTACTCGTGGAGACCTTTCTTCCAACACATGGGTTACCTTGATCGACGCTTTATCTTAGGCGTTACAATGGGTACGCAGACATGGTGTCCCGTTACGAAAATTTTAAAGACATTCATAAGTGGATAAATATGTTTGGTTTGATCAAATATTTAACCAAAAAAACTGTAACCATGATGAAATGATATTGTAGGTGGTATATTTACATTATCCTTCTTGGTGTAACGGCCCTACTGGAACAAAGCCCGCTTCTCAGCTCACGAAAACTACGTAAAGAAATGGCATTCTGATGGATCAGTGATACAAGTGATATTTTATTAAGTTTCGTTGTGACAGCATACTCTTTGAATGCTACAACCTTTTCTACATGTCCTATGAATTACCACCATGATGTATAGAAAGGCTTATAGAATCACACAACATTCAAAACATGAAAATTCCGAAGTGATGGTTGGCATTCCTTTTTTACCCCATTAATCACCATATAATTTACTTTTATGACGACAAACATATTTTGAAGCTTATATTCTTATTGAAAATAAAAAAAAAATGTAAAATGCATCACAAAAATGGCATTGCATTACTTTTTGTGACTACATAAATTAGTAACCATTGATTAAAAGTCTAGCGACCTCCCTCTTGTCGTTTTGGTTGTCAACCTTTTTTTTTCTTCTCGAAATCCGTTTGTTTGTATTGTTACTGGTTGTCGTTAGCTAAATATCAACGGAAAGCCCCCATAATCCCATCGCTTCGCATAAAACATTGTTTTCTCTAACCTCGACCAAGCCGCGAGTTTAACGGTTCCCCAAAACTAACATAGTATAAAAGAAAAATCCCCTTTAAAATGTAAAATTTATTTCGAATAAAATTGGTTCCTTTATTCCCAAGGCGCATGAGACTTCAAATAAAGGATTAAAGCAACATGCGACATATGCTTGAAAAGACTGTGTTGGAAGAATGTACTATAGATATAATTAAATTTTCTTCGGATCATTATAATGTAGAATGTGGGAAAACCGCGAAGATAGATACGTCGCACAACCATAGTTTTGGAGATACAATTTCACTTCACGTATCCGACCCCCGATAACTCATTTTCAAAATACTGGCATTTCGTCAATTTTCATCCGTTTTTTTTAAGTCGCTCTCGATCGATCATAAATTGGTGCTTATTTATTACACTCAAGTGGCCATTTGGGAGATATTCCGGGTTGTACTGTGGTCAGGGGGTGGGGAAGGGATCTGTTTTGCCAAATGGCTAAAAGTGATTATTTCGTGTGTGTTATTGTGTTTTAGAGGCCCCGCGGAACCTGCTCCAGGCGTTACGGAGCGGCCATATTAGTTGATACATACTTAAGTCATTTTTTTCTATCCCATTCTTTCGAAATCATGAAGATTGACACATCGCTCAGCATGTTTTGGTTGCCAACTAGAAATGTCCCCGATGACATCCCTGTGGAACCTGTGCTATATGTTCCGGGGTGGCCAAATTAGTTGATACATACTTCAGTCTATCGTTTCTGACTCAGTCATTCGAAATCATGAAGATTGATACGTCGCACGGCATGTTTAGGTTGAAAACCAGAAGTGTCCCCAATGAGGCCCCGCGGAACCTGTCACGGGGATTCGGATGGGCCAACTTATTCCAATCTGGTTACAGCAACTGCGTTTCACTGTTCGCAACAAAAAATTTCGCTGAAAATCGATGGTTCAAACACAACAACACTCGAAATAATCTCTTCTAGCCATTTTGACAACCCCCTGACCCCTGCACAATCCGGAATATCACCGGAATGGTTCCGAATACTTAACGGCCACTTGAGCATAATAAACTCGCACCAATTTATGATCAATTGAGGGCGACTTAAAAAAAAATCGGATGAAAATTGACGAAATGCCAGCATTTTGAAAATGAGTTGTCGGGAATCGAGTACGTAAACCATAGGGCAATAGCGGGTTTGAAGGCCTATTTGTGTCCTGTCGAACAGCTACCATCTGTCTGAAAAACATTACCGAAGACACCAACATTCTATCTAGCAAAGCATTTGATCTACAACTAGATGTCTTTAGCCGTAACGGGACACCATTAGCAAAACACTGTTTTCACGCCAGCGTAACGCTGCGCTCCCAAAACTAAATCAAGAATATTTCCGAAACTATACATTTCTCAGTAAAACTCACTTCGGCAGTCTTGTTCACATCAATCCAAAGAAGGAATGTCTAGAAGACTTTATTATTCAAAACCTCATAACAGAGCTGATATACGCATTTCAGTTTGAAAATTTTGAAAAGAAGATTTCTGCGATGGTGTCCCGTTACGAAATGTAACATGTTATATTATGTAAATTGGAACCAAAACCCCATAGAACAAGTATTGCATCAGGAAGTACATCTAATAAGCTTGTTATAAAACCCGTTAAACCATATGATCATGAACATTGCTTTCGATTGCAGACGTCATTTGTTCACCAAAGTTAGTTCCTCGCGGTGTCCCGTTACGCTGGAATGTGTCACAGATTTTTCAAAAAATCATCTGGCATCCCTGGTTCAGAGTGTCATTTGGAAATTTATCATATTTTGATGTATAAAAGTGGCAAGCGTTTTCAACTTTTTGAAACTCTCTTAATGTTTTATTTTTATACATGACCTACTAAACTACATATGAAGAGTAGGTCCTATGGATTTTTCGTTCAGTTAATGCACTTTTATTAGTGGAAAACGTTTGGCAGATTATATGTGCAAAATATAGTAAATTTTAAAACATCGTTAACTACATAAGCATATTTTTCATATTTTTTGTAGTAAATATAAAACCTTGAAAGCAGCTGCATGTGGTAACCTTAGGTATCAGCTGTAACACAAAAAAATGGAAAAGTTTCATCGAGTACATACTGAGATATAATATTTTAAAAATTTGTTCAAACATCTTATCAGTTTTACTAAAAGTTCTATAACTTTCAGAAAACTTTCACGATCTCGCTCAAAATTTTACCAATGGAGCTTTAAAATATGATTCATGATTGGTCAAAATTTCAGCGTTTTTGATTGACGTATAAAAAAGTTGAATGAAAAATTATGTTGACCAAAAAATTACTGTACGGAAAACTGTTTAATACACTGTAGACTAGAGTTTATCATCAACTTCCATTGACAAACAATTTCCAGATTTTGATGATCAATAACAGACGATGGACATAGTTTCATTTATGCTTCTTTACAGCATGCTGGTAATTTTTTGTTGCAAATTTGTTAAATTTCACTTGTTAGTAGAAGTATATCGAGCAATATTTGTGAAATAGATGGCATCAAACAAAACAAGTCTTCCACCACAGAACAGATGTGTATCTTCGAAAAAAAATTAAGTTTCGAGGTCGAAGCCGTGAAATTGTCACTTGGAGAACTAGATTGGAATGAATTTCCATGGGAAAATAAAAAATCATCAAAGCATGCTACGCCGTCTCCCTATGCTCGCTGTAGGAAAAAGCTTGACTTCCACCACCAGGTTCGCTAGTGTTCAGCTATCAAACGAGCAGTGCTTTTCGTGACGAAGATTCACCCCTGTGCTTCCACCTTAGTATAATCGAACTTATTTTCATACTCAGTACTTGTAAGTTATTAGAATTCAAATTGATTAGACATACATTACTGAGGAAACCTATCTCGCAAACAAATGTATAAAAATACATAAAGTTTAAAAAGAACTTAGAATAATATATCTCATCACTTGTTGGCCTTCACACCGAAACAAATAGTTTGAAAGCCAAGCAAATACGTCACCCCTCCCAGTATGATACTGTGTAAACTCTTGAACTGACACCCCAGCATAGAGCAACAGAGCCTGTACGGCGTCCCAATGAATGGCATGACTTTTCCCTAAGCTCTCCATAAGTAGGAAATCATGCTGTGTGTACCTACAGGCAGGAAGGAAAGCACATGTTGTTGTGTACCGAACAAAGGACGTGTTGTATACGTTTGTGTAACACCGTTCGGATTATGGTTTTTGTTTTGTTGTACAAGCTGGGTGTGACTTACGACCCTTTCTCTGTTGATCGCTGTCACACAAGTTTATTTCATAATAACTCCAACAGGGATAGCTTCCTCCTCCTGCTTCCGGTATATGACTTCCTATGTTGGTCGCTTATTTTACCAGTTACACTCTTGCCATTTTGTTTAGTTTTATCCCCAATTAGGTTAATTTTGTTCCACACCAACGTTAGAGCGTCGTTCCATTCGTGTTCAACCGCACAAGGTTAGTTTTTAAACTAGTAAATAAACAACTTAGAGAGTATCAGAAAATAATTTCTCGCGTGCGCATCGTTTTTGCGGAAGGCACAATATTTTTTAGGGCAGATGTGCTTAATTTCTGACAGTAAACAAGGCCAAAAATTAGTTCTCTTCCGGTCGGCAATAGATCAATGGGTGGGTGCATATGATTTGGTGAGCTCGTTTCATGTTACTTTATTGTTTCAAAATCAAAATAATTAGGGGATTCGTTAAACAGATTCTTCTTCTTCTTCTTCTTCTTCTTCTTCTTCTTCTTCTTCTTCTTCTTTTTTATGGCTCTACGTCCACACTTGGACTTGGCCCGCCTCGCTTCAACTTTGTGTTCTTTGAGCACTTTCACAGTTAGATTGAAGGGCTTACTTCGCCTGCCATTGCATGAATTTGTATATTGTGAGGCAAGTACAATGATACATTATACCCAGGGAGTCGAGATTTTTTTTCCGACCGGAACGGGAATCGAACCCGCCGTCTCCGGATTGGCGATCCATAGCCTTACCCACTGGGTTGACTCGAGACCCATTAAACAGCATAAACTAAATTGAACTGATTAAATGATTAAATCATCAAGGCAATCTTTGATTTTTTCTTTCACAAGTTCATGAAACATTTCAATAATCAGATAATCATGGCTTACGCATAGAAAAATCTTATGAATGTTGCGGGAATTTAGCTGATGGTTCTCGTTGAGAATCGCCCAGCGCAGCGACCCGATACACTGCACGTCTGACGCGGTCGAACGCTGACCGAAGAAAGAGGAAGAGTCGTGGTCTGCTGTGATGTCGTCAGCAGCTGTCACTCGATAGCGTGGGCGTTACCCTTGGTGGGGAATGTGCGTGCGTTATCAGTTCTTTGTTGACATATTGGGGGATAAGACTCTAAACACACTGAGAAATGCATATTGTCAGACCTATACCACACAAATGTGTCGTCACCGAGGTATCAACGCCCTCTAATTCAGAATATCTGTCCAACTTTTATTGAAAAAAAAACAGAGTAGCAACTTCAGCCGGTCAATCATGAATGGTCAAGCGAAAGCATTTTTGTATGGCCAAAAGTGCTCTAGAGTGATTTTGCTGTTTTCATTGAGTTTCTTCAAACTTACTTCACTTCAGATCCTCATTTCCGAATCAACAGCCCTACACTTGAAGTTTTTGTCTGATTTCGATTCGAAAAGCTTGAAGCTATTCCAATTATAAAACTCTGAATTTTTCGATAGATTGTTCCCAGGCTTACCACCGTAATGATAACATACTTCCCACTCTGTCACTAATTAAATCATTTCATTTCACCGTAGCCATTCAAATGGGCTGTGAACAGATATGGTTGTAGATGGTTACGAATATGTATGTGGTTGCGTTTTGAATGAGGGAATTTTCCACTTGCTTTCACAACGCAACCCTTTGGAAATTGCATCAGACCAGCCAGCAGCAACTAAAGTACTCGTTACAATTGAAACGAAAAAGCACTCTCGCTCAATCAACTAAGGACATTCAACCGCTAATTGTTGTGGTGGTGATGGTGGGTTGGCCGGCAGTTGCGACCACTATTCGGAAAATAATAGTTTTGAGGTTGGACATGAAAAACTGAACGTGCAATCAGCCTGGATGCATGACCTCATACCTTTTTGATATCGTTGAAATTTAGTAATTTTGAAAGATTGTATCGAAACTATATTTTTCACTGGCTGATTGAGTTAGTATATTTCTTTTGATAAACATTCATTTGATTGACTTATACATGAAATCAAATTTGCTCGATGCTTGCTTGTAATCTGTAGACGAGTACGACTAGTAACTCACAACAAAAAAGAACTTTTGAAGTAAAAAAAAACTGAATAAATAAATCCTTTCCCTATCTACAAAACCATTGAAACGCATCCATTCTAAAAGGGTCTTGAGTGTACGTTTCGGAAAGTTTATCATTTGGTTTTTCGGAAAGAACACATGTTAAATATTGCTTTCCATGCCAATGGATTGAACCTCTTTGGGTGACAAGAAGCGCAACGGTTTATTTGCTAACTTTGCTTGGTGGCTTAGTTTATATCATGTGAAGATATTTTAAAATAAGCAACAACATGTTGCGGAATGTGAATTAGCATAGCACCCTTCTTGGGAACATTTACAAAGACATCTTGCACCCAGTCGACCGCAAATATCACGGTTTCCCATGTGTTGCAGCATAATTGATGCAGCAGTTATGCGAATACTACGGGGTCAGCTTTGAGCATCTCAGCTGATATGCGATCGACCTTCAGGGCCCTGTTTGATTTCATGCTACGGATGGCTGTTTCTATCACCTGCACTGATAGAGCATCGCAGTTAATACGGGTAATGTGTCGCGCCCTTGGCGGATCATATTTACTGAGGTGTTGATGGCGTGGCCGACACTTACAAAGGGTTTCCAA
Source organism: Aedes albopictus (assembly GCF_035046485.1). Classification (NCBI taxonomy): domain Eukaryota; kingdom Metazoa; phylum Arthropoda; class Insecta; order Diptera; family Culicidae; genus Aedes; species Aedes albopictus. The sequence continues at coordinate 98,363,064 of NC_085137.1, read as the reverse complement.
AGTGCGTGAACCAGCGTTTTGTTTTAACCGATCTTTCACGGGCATCGTAGCATTCATCTTACTTCCTCTAAAGCGATGTGAAACATCGTAGAGAAGGCGGATGTCGTCGGTGTTTGCGGCTTTCACGGTTTCGTCGACTATGGAGCCCGCCCACGCTCTTTTGTCTTGTCTACATGAGCGTATCATTTCATTCTCGAGAGCCGAATAGCGCTGACGGGCTATGAAGGAACGCCAAAGCCGAGATCTATCAATCTATCAATAACACAACGCAACATATTTTTGTCTCAAGAGCAAACTTGTGCGTTTCTCGATTAGGCCTCGATTTGCTCCAGCTGGTTACATTTTTTGAGATATACCTCAATTTATAGGGCAAAATATGCGATTTCGGGATCTTCTGATTGTAAACCATTAGGTATATAAATATATTTTTCAAGCAATCAAAGGGTATATTGGTCAATTAACGTCCAAATTAACGACTCATGCAAATATTTCGTTTAACCAAATCTAATTTCATAGATTTAAACATTTTATGTTCGTAGGTGAACATGCATGCAACTTTTAGAGGGTGACTTGTATGGGAAATATCATACCTAACATAAATCGCTAAAAACTATTAAATTCGGTTATGTAAAACGGCATATTTTGCATTAATCGTTTATTTAGAAGATAATTTACCAGTTTACCTTCTGATTGTTCAAAATATATTTGCCCTATAAATTGAGGTATAGCTCAAAATTGTGACGTGCTGGAGCAAATCTGAACCTTGATTCTGGTTCAGCGGCCCAAAATCCATCGGAGACACATAAGTTTGCTTTTAAGACAGACTAATAGTCAATTTTTGTTTCGCTGTGTTATCAATCGAAAGTTTACTCTGGGGATTGATTCTAGTTTCTAGCTTTTTCCTCAAAAAATTCTTACCAGATTATTTAATAAAATCTAGCATGGTCTCCTTCAGAAAATCTTCGAGAGATTTCTTCAGGTTCCAGACATTTTCTCGAAGGTTTCATTAAAAAAAACATATCTATATGAGTCTTCAAATTTTCCCCCAAGAATTTCTGTAAAAATCCTGCTTTTCTGTAAGAGCATCTTCCATGGAATGCTTCAGAATTTCCTCCGGAGGATCCTACAGAAGTTTTTCTATAAATGTATCAGGGAAAACTTTCGTGGTTTTCCCAAGACACTCCCCCATAGATTTTTTTCACAAATTCGTACAAAAATGCTTTTTGGAAATCGTCCACTGATTTTTTTTTCAAAAATGTTTTCAGCAATTCCTTTAGAAAAGCAGAAGATCATAATTCTTACAGAAATTTGTCCAAGGATTTCTTAAGAAAATCTTCAATATGCTCCTTAAGAAACTTTTCGAGGAACTCCTTTAAAACTTACACTGGAGATTCCTTCAGATATTCTTCAAGAGATTCTTCTATGAATTTGTGCATGGGTTTTTGTACAACTCTTCTATGATTTTTTTTTTCAGATATTCAGTTTAAGGTAGAGGGGCCAGATTCACTGGCACGAGTACAACAATCTTCAAAAGTTTCCATCAGAACTCTTCCAGTTTATGTTTCTTCAGGATTTTTTCCAAGAAGTTTTAATTAGGTTTTTCATTTTAAAGATTTCTCCAGATTTTTTTCCTGGAATTATTTTAAGTAGAGTTCCATGGGTTCGTTTTGTAAATCCACCAGTGATTACATTTTGGATCTTACGGAAATTTATCTTGTGATTCCTTCAGAATTTTCAACAGAAATCGCTTTAGAAATTCTCTCATAAATTCTTTCAGTTGCTTCTTGAAAAAAAAAAAACAGATATTCCTTCAAAAATTCTTTCAAATACCTGTACGAATACCTGATAACTACAAGAAATGTCAATTTCTTGGTTTTTGCTTTGGCTAACCAAGTCAAGTGGAAATCACACCGATTGTTTGCTTTACCATTCATGCACATTGTATACAACAGAAAGGAGTAGATATTAATTTAATTCCATCCGAAGGACTTTTGGATTGTGAAAAGAAACAAACCATGTACATTAGTGGAATCGAGTTCGGTTCTGTGCCCTTAAGGGGAAGAAGATGGTAAAGTACCCAGACAACCAATTTACACGTATAATGAAGTTTATGTTTATGTTATACGTACTTTTATGCGGTGAAGTTACATCGCATAAGATGCAGTAAAAGTGCCTTATGCGTAAAAGTGGAGGCGCTTTACGTGCATTGATGGAAAAATAATAACGCTATATGACTTCAGGCGATATCTTATGCGATGCACGGTGTGCACTATTACGACGTAATATATCATCTTATACGACTTAATAATAATTCTTGTCACCTCAGTATCGAACTAAGAACCTTTGGATTTTCGAGCCATATTTCACACTGAACACCAAACACTACTTATGAATTACACTGATCAAATGTCATGACCTTCTAACTCACCAATTCCAACACTGCACTTGGTTTCCGTGCGCTATCTAGAGCTCAAAATGACGAAACGTGATTTCCCGCACAGTTATTTGTATTTGTATTTGTATTTGCGTTCTTCAATTCCATCTGACACTATTCTGTCTTAATGAAATACTTACTCTATCGTTCACTTAAAACATACACATAACCTAACCTATTACATTTCTAAAATAATTAGAGAAATCGTTTAAAATAGTTGGTGTTGACAGATTAAAATCGAACAAGTGAGCAGCACTGTTGAATCGACACATCATAAACCTTAAAGGATCATGTTGACCATATATGCTGTTACGCGCACTGAGATGGAAAAAGTTACGCCTTCGGAGCGGTCGTTCGGGAGCATACAAATCCAAGTCAGCCAATAGTGATGCGGAGTCAGTATCGTTCTTCAGGAGTTTGGCGATGATTATCATGATTATCACTACCTCTCTCTTGCTAGCACCACCCATTATAAATTATCAGGTCATTAAAACAAAAATGATGACTTTATAACTTAGTTTGTAACCATAATGACTGTTGACTTTCTTGTAGCTTTTTGGTACTGGATTTAGTTTGTACACCAATGCGAGTTTCACTGACATAACAAGAAAAGTACCAAGCGAAGTCGTATAATCATCACAGTGCGCAATTATGCGAATTCAATTGACACTTTGCGAGTCTGCTCGAACTCTTTTGCGAATAAATAAAGTTCATCTCAGTAAAACATCAGAATATCGTCTACTTCGATGTAGATATACATTATAAAAATTAATTTGCATTCTTATATGATTTTACCAGATACATCGCAATAAGTTCAAAAAAATAACATTATATGCGATGAAAATTGTCATTCAGCCGTAGGGGAATTGTGGGTAAAATTAACAGGGGGGTAAAATGAACAGGGTGGTGTTTTACAGCAATTAGCGTATTTCTGCATGTTTTAACGATTGGAATCTGTGTGATAGCGTAAATCATTATACTTCTGCAGATTTTGAACTTGAAAATTAAATAAACCACTTAATTATAACGAAAAGTTCAAAAGCCACGTGAAAAATATGCTCTGATGTAAAATTGAACTTATCTGAATTAAGGTCCATTCGTATATTTTTCGCAGTATATGACATATGTAATGTCATATTCCAATAATGTACTCCCAAAAGACAATATTCAGTTGAAAAAAATAATTAGGTTATGCTTTCAATACAATTTTAGGAACAACTTTAAAACCAGCACGACTTGGGGGTAAAATGAACAGCTGGTTCAAACTTTATCCAATTTTTATAAAATTTTGTGCAATCTCGGTATATTGAGATCTAGAATACATATTATGACACAACTAGAGCAAAAAGTTAAGAAAAAAAAAAATTACGCTTATAAAATAAGATTTTTATCCTTAAAACCACTTATTTTAGTACATTTTTTACAAATAATGATTTCAGCACATTCCAAATTTTATATCAAAAATTTTAAAAGTGTAGCATATAAAGTTCACATTGAATTTGGTGACCTATACTTGAATATATCGAAATTAGCTGTCACTCGATAAAACTCGATAAGACTCTAAACACACTGAGAAATGCATATTGTCAGACCTATACCACACAAATGTGTCGTCACCGAGGTATCAACGCCCTCTAATTCAGAATATCTGTCCAACTTTTATTGAAAAAAAAAACAGAGTAGCAACTTCAGCCGGTCAATCATGAATGGTCAAGCGAAAGCATTTTTGTATGGCCAAAAGTGCTCTAGAGTGATTTTGCTGTTTTCATTGAGTTTCTTCAAACTTACTTCACTTCAGATCCTCATTTCCGAATCAACAGCCCTACACTTGAAGTTTTTGTCTGATTTCGATTCGAAAAGCTTGAAGCTATTCCAATTATAAAACTCTGAATTTTTCGATAGATTGTTCCCAGGCTTACCACCGTAATGATAACATACTTCCCACTCTGTCACTAATTAAATCATTTCATTTCACCGTAGCCATTCAAATGGGCTGTGAACAGATATGGTTGTAGATGGTTACGAATATGTATGTGGTTGCGTTTTGAATGAGGGAATTTTCCACTTGCTTTCACAACGCAACCCTTTGGAAATTGCATCAGACCAGCCAGCAGCAACTAAAGTACTCGTTACAATTGAAACGAAAAAGCACTCTCGCTCAATCAACTAAGGACATTCAACCGCTAATTGTTGTGGTGGTGATGGTGGGTTGGCCGGCAGTTGCGACCACTATTCGGAAAATAATAGTTTTGAGGTTGGACATGAAAAACTGAACGTGCAATCAGCCTGGATGCATGACCTCATACCTTTTTGATATCGTTGAAATTTAGTAATTTTGAAAGATTGTATCGAAACTATATTTTTCACTGGCTGATTGAGTTAGTATATTTCTTTTGATAAACATTCATTTGATTGACTTATACATGAAATCAAATTTGCTCGATGCTTGCTTGTAATCTGTAGACGAGTACGACTAGTAACTCACAACAAAAAAGAACTTTTGAAGTAAAAAAAAACTGAATAAATAAATCCTTTCCCTATCTACAAAACCATTGAAACGCATCCATTCTAAAAGGGTCTTGAGTGTACGTTTCGGAAAGTTTATCATTTGGTTTTTCGGAAAGAACACATGTTAAATATTGCTTTCCATGCCAAAAATGATGACTTTATAACTTAGTTTGTAACCATAATGACTGTTGACTTTCTTGTAGCTTTTTGGTACTGGATTTAGTTTGTACACCAATGCGAGTTTCACTGACATAACAAGAAAAGTACCAAGCGAAGTCGTATAATCATCACAGTGCGCAATTATGCGAATTCAATTGACACTTTGCGAGTCTGCTCGAACTCTTTTGCGAATAAATAAAGTTCATCTCAGTAAAACATCAGAATATCGTCTACTTCGATGTAGATATACATTATAAAAATTAATTTGCATTCTTATATGATTTTACCAGATACATCGCAATAAGTTCAAAAAAATAACATTATATGCGATGAAAATTGTCATTCAGCCGTAGGGGAATTGTGGGTAAAATTAACAGGGGGGTAAAATGAACAGGGTGGTGTTTTACAGCAATTAGCGTATTTCTGCATGTTTTAACGATTGGAATCTGTGTGATAGCGTAAATCATTATACTTCTGCAGATTTTGAACTTGAAAATTAAATAAACCACTTAATTATAACGAAAAGTTCAAAAGCCACGTGAAAAATATGCTCTGATGTAAAATTGAACTTATCTGAATTAAGGTCCATTCGTATATTTTTCGCAGTATATGACATATGTAATGTCATATTCCAATAATGTACTCCCAAAAGACAATATTCAGTTGAAAAAAATAATTAGGTTATGCTTTCAATACAATTTTAGGAACAACTTTAAAACCAGCACGACTTGGGGGTAAAATGAACAGCTGGTTCAAACTTTATCCAATTTTTATAAAATTTTGTGCAATCTCGGTATATTGAGATCTAGAATACATATTATGACACAACTAGAGCAAAAAGTTAAGAAAAAAAAAATTACGCTTATAAAATAAGATTTTTATCCTTAAAACCACTTATTTTAGTACATTTTTTACAAATAATGATTTCAGCACATTCCAAATTTTATATCAAAAATTTTAAAAGTGTAGCATATAAAGTTCACATTGAATTTGGTGACCTATACTTGAATATATCGAAATTAAACATTTAAGCTAGTTTTTGAAGACATGTTCATTTTACCCCCATCGATTGTTCATTTTACCCACACTATTTTTCATGACTCTGTTTTCTTGCATTTTTTGCAATCGAAAATAATGTAAGAAAATTGTACTTTTTATCAATATTTTCTTCCAGGACTTTTAGAATATATTACCATCTACGATGTAACAGGGTAAAAAAGGAAGATTTTGTCATATTTCTATAGGAAAAGACGACAAACGCTTAGGGTGTTCATATTACCCCCAATTCCCCTAGATATATGCGATAGTGAGTTAAAATAGTACTTTATAGCGTGCATCCTGGTTGTCTGGGTAGCTCCGTAGCACGGAGAAAAGAAGTGCTCGTACAACGAATTGGAAGTCGTGGGTTCGATTCCCACCGGAGTACGTGGATTTCTTTTCGCATTTCAAATCTCAATGTGTCTATCAAACACGTATTTCAATCAAACCAATCAAACGTTGTAACGTCATTAAGTGATTTCTTTATAAACAACTTGAGAGATTCTATTGACAATCCTTGCTGAAATGTTCCCATAAACTACTTTATAGATTCATACAGAAAATCCTGTAGGAATCCTCCCAAAATCGTTGCATCATAATTTCAGTGACTCAGGTAGGAATTCTATTTGAGATTGCTTCAGGGTTTTCTTCAGATATTCCTCCATACGTTTCTGCAGATATATCTACGTCATTTTCCCTAAGCGTAATTCTATGAAATTCTCCAAGGATTCTTTAAGGAATTTCTTCAGCAAAAACATCAATAGAGTATCTTCTATGAATATTCACAGCAGCTTATCTTGGCGTTTCTCCAGGTATTGCTACAGGAATTTCTTCAGAAATATGTCTTCTGATTTCCCCAGAAATATTTTCAGAAAATACTCTTTAAATTTCATTAAAGGTTCTCTGCAGATATTTTTCTCAATTAAGGTTTCTAGTAATTACATCAAGGGTTCTCCTCAAATCTTCCAGAATTTTGCTGAAATTTCCTCAGATATTCCTCCAGAGATTTGTTCAAGAGTTCTTCCTGAAATTTATACAGCGATGCTACAGAAGTTTTTTTTTCGTAAGTTGCTTGTTAGATTCCTTCAAAAATATCTCCAGATACATTTTCAGAAATAAATGGATTTTATCATAAACATAGTAAATAAATATAAAATGTTATTTTTTCAGGAGCTTTAATATTTTTACAGTTTTACAGTAGCTCCTTGGAAATTGCCTTACTATTTTTTTTTTTTCGAAATTTCTCTGTCGTCAGAAAACTTCGCATCTCAGCTTAGTGTTAATTGAATACTTCCACAGTTATTAGCTGAGAGCTTCCTCTGCCAATGACCATTTTGTATGTATATATCGTGCGGCAGGCACAGATGTACTCCATCCAACCAAGGAAGTCATTACGAAAAGTCTCTGGAACGACCGGGAACCCAAGCAACACACATGTCATATAATAGTTTCAGCTGTGCAAGTTTTGGTTGCACAGAAAGTTAACCTAAAGTGATTCCAGCATTGTTGTTGAATAACGCCAAATTAACATCTATACAACCAAAATCTGCGCTGCCGTAACTCTTAAATGGCATGAGTGTTGCTTCGGAATCAAACCCGTTACCATCAGCTGGGTTCTGCTGAATACCGGCACCTTAACATCGTGGCACATATACCTTCAAAAATATCTCCTGAGATTTCATCAGAGATTCTTGTGGCAATTGTTCCAGAAATTCCTTCAGTGATTTATTCATACAATTTTCCCGAAATTACAGAAACATTAAGAGAATAAGTCTTAATATAATTTCTAAAGGAATGTTTAAAAAAACCCTGGAGGATTGTCTGAGAGGATCTCATGAGATACTCCTGGGGTTAACTTTGGAGATTTAAAAAAAAATTCTTGTAAATTTTCTGAAGGCCTTCCTGAACAAACAATTTGGTAGCAATTTCTGATGTTATCTATAGAGGAACTCCTGAATGAGATGATCCTTAAGATACCTTAGTTAATGCTTAGGGTCTGTTCCAATTGGCGAATTAAAATTATTTTTTACTTAAATTTAACAGTCCGACACTTAAACTTGACAGTTCTCCTAAGGAAATAATTATCGAACTGTCAAGTTTAAGAGAAAATTAATTTTAACTCTCCAATTGGAACAGACCCTTAGAAAAAAAAAACATAAGAAAATTCTGGAGGAGCTCTCAAAGTGATTTCAAAGAAAACTTCTTGAAATATTTTTGGAAGAATTCCTGGAGAAATCCATAGAGGAATTCCTTAATGATGGTCCTACAATTGTCTGCAGAAGTCCTTGCAGAAATTTCAGACAAAGGTATACTTAAGTGGTGCAATTCATAAAGAAGTTCCTCAATTTATTTCGGTGGGATTCCTGAATGATTTTCCAAAGGTACCATTGAAAGCAAAACCCAAGGACTTATTTCAAGAAGATAAATTTATTGCGAATCTCCTGAAGCAAACCCAAATTAAATCAATGGAGGAATTTCTTAAAAAACATGAACAAAAGTGCTTTCAGAAGGGATACTTGAAGGAATATTTGGAGGAATTCTTGCCGAAAAGCTTTCTAGAAAATCCGGCTAGAATCTTTTTTCTAGAATCATCCCGGTAAAAAATGGTAAAACTTGAATTTCTGGTGGTCTCCCTAGTGGTAATCTCTTCCTCTCTTCGATGACCGTTAGGACGTGGCCAGCGCCGTTATTGATCATATTAAAGTTGGAAGCTCGCGAATTGTGCACTTCGAGAATTGTTAGTTAGTGTCAAGCCCCATTTAATGGTTTTTCGTTGGTGCAATTTCTACAATTGCTCATGCTCGAACGCGAACAACTTACTCGCTACAAGGAATCTTCCGAAATTAGTGGCACTCACGCCACTGTTTACTTTTCGTGCCGAAAGACTCACTTTCAGCAAAAAAAAAATCCCGTGAATCTAGCCATGCTTACGCCACTGTTTACATTTTGCGTCTGACGTCGTAGCTCCAGATGAATTTATTAAAATGTTGTACATACAGGGAATGCATCAAAACCAGTGCTGAAAATATCATTTCAGTATATCTTAATTCAACCACCTACAGCTTAGTTTAGAAGCTGAACCTGAGAATATGGAGTATGAAAAACTGGTGCAACTAGACCAGTTCTACGAGAAAGTCACGAAAAATATTTAGAGTAAATACCACGGACTACCTTCAAAAAATGTCAATGATATTCACCAAGAATATCAATTGGCATATTTCGAAGGTAGTCCGTGACATTTACCTTAAACACTCGAAAAAGAGCGACTTTTCCGTGACTTTATTGTAGATCTGGTCTAGTCACACAAGTTTTTCATACACCATATTCTCAGGTTCAGCTTCTAAAATGACCTGTAGGCGATTGAATTTAGATTTGTCGAAATGACATTTTCAGCACTGAATCAAAACCCTCCGCCATGGATACTTAACCCTCGAGCTATCACGCTGCTGTATTTTGTACAACACGTTGAAAATATCTCGCTTTTTGTATTCAGCATTAGCGTGGTGCTGGTGAGGGTGGCCAACCACGCAACTGTCGGAAGGTTAAGGGAATTCTGTTAAATTATCTGAGAAATCTTCTGACTACAAAAAGCCCTGAACGAGCTTAAGGACACTATGAAGTATTCTCTCAGTCAACACCGATACACGAAGGCGAGTGGATGTGTTTTGTATGTGCGGTTTTCGGTCTAGTTAAAAAACGCGGTAGTGCAGTGAAAATTGAAGAAAATTGATGTTTTTTCGGAAAGAAGTAGTGCAGCTGTGGCGAAAAGTAGTAATGGTTGGTTGTGGTTAGAGCTTGTGGTGAAATTAATGACATTTTTTTAGTACGGTGTCAGCCATATTGCTAAGAAGTGAAAAAGCAGCCTCAGAGGCAGACAAGACAATTCGTGCCAGGGTAGAGTTTCTCTGCAGAAGAAGTTGGAAAATAGGGAGAAAGAAAAAATAAAGCAGAGAGAAGGGAGAGTGATGACGGTCGGTCGGTTGCACGCCGGCTGTGCGGTAGCATACACCCTAAAACGAAACAACACAGGCTTGTGTACAATGTACACAGATTTGTGTACTACTAGATCAGCCTCCACCCCTGTGTCAAATGTACACAGTCACTTTTCTGGCTCTAGCGCTGGTATGGGAGCAAAGTTCATAACTAGTTTTCTCTGAACGATGACATGCATTATCAGAAATCGATCAATGCAGAAATAATTGTTAATTTTGTTTTCATGCCAGCGCTGGAGCCGAAAAAGTATCTGTGTACATTTGACACAGCGGTGAGGCTGATCTAGTAGTACACAAATCTGTGTAACTTCTGTAACCGTGTACCGCATGTTGGTTGACCGAGAGTGTGCTGGGAGAGCGGAGAAACGTTGTTTACCTTGATGATCGGTGCTGGAACCGCGAGAGCAGAGAGCAAGCAGAATACGAAGACGGGGTTTCGTGTGGGGGAATGTTTAGACGAGAGCGTTGGTGCGGTTCGAATTACCGAAGTGAATTCGTTTTTGGCTCGCGATTGGGATGATGGGGTAGCAGTGGCGGTAGTGGATGCGCTTTGTGTTGGACAAAAGTAAAGCTAACCCGACGTCTCCACTAGACAGAAATGTCTTGCCATTTTGCTGGACAGATGTGTCATGACAGAAATGTTCTCTCGCTGTTTGCATGGAAAGCAGCGGTGTTGATCATTTCTGTTACGTTTTCTCTTTCTGGCAGCAAAATGGCAAGACATTTATGTCTAGTGGAGACGTAGGGTTAACGAAGGAATACGTGTTGGGTGCAGATTGTGAGGCTAGAGAGGGAGGGAGTAAGTGATTTGGAATGTGCAAAAAGGAAGGCATTCAAGCAACCCCAGTGGCAGGCCACTGTGTAGAGTTTCTCAAGAGAAGTAAAAAAATACTGAGAGCAAGAAAATTATCAACGGGAAGAAGAGAGAGTAAAGACTGCTGAACGTCCGGCTGTGCGACGGCGGCCACAGTCGTAGTGTAGGCTGAGTGTGTGTTTGTTGGGAGAGCGGGAATACGTTGTGTGCTTTGGTGGTATGCGGCGGTAAATTGAAAGCATACAGAAAGCAGAATGCGACGACTGGTGGTTCTGGTGGGGGATGCTTAGAGAGAGCAATGGTGGGGTATTTTGAACAATAAGTTGTTTATTTCGGGTTCCGATAATTTAATCGTTCAATGCTCGTAAGTTTGACGTCAATAATAGCGATTTGTTTCAGCGGTGTTCAGGTGAAATAAGGTAATTGATCAATTAAATTCTATTTTAAATTATATGACACTTGGGATTTTGGGGGGGTAGCCTAAGGAAGTTAAATGAACTGGTTTCCGGGCAAATGTTCGTGGGGTGGCCAGACTTTGTCACGAGTAAGCAACCATTGTGTTGTTTTCCGAAGGTCTCCAGTGAATTTAGCTTACCCTGCTACAACAAACCATCAGGTAGATCATTCCCTTCGGGTTTGACTCTGCAGCCATAGGTAATCCTTGCGCTGATGGTGGGTATACAATCATCATCATTTATTTATTGGATTATTTCAACGAACCTTTTTGGTTTAATTGAAAACTTATTACCTAATTTGACAAAAAAAATAACAGAAATACAATGCGATACCTAATACAGAAACACAGAAACACAACAAATTTTGGCCAACATATACATAGAGCAAAAAATTACAGTTTTATATTGAAGTCTTCTTCTATAATCTCATTAAATTACTATGTCAGAGGTCTCTACACGAAACGTCGGTTTTCGAACTCTCGGAACTTTATTCCTATCGGCCAGGTAGGGTACTGGTTCCCTTATTAAGCATGTGGCTCCCATTTTCATCCTACGAAAAACAAAGGATTGAAACGTTGTTTGTTTTGTTTCTTATTTTTGTATTTTTTGTTAGGAGTGAGCACGCATGAAAACAAAAAGAACGGAATCAATCGGTGCCGTAATCGCTAGTTTTCGAATAGGATGGATATGGGAGCGTGAGATTACTGATGGAACACATACCCTAGTAGGTTTCATGGCAATGCATTTCAAATTGGAATCCAACGTTATTTTGAATGACACAAAATCTAGTTCATCTTTTGCTATTCCCCTCGGTATAAGTTTCCTAACCTTAACTTTTCTTGTATTATCAATTTGAAGACAACTCATTACAAGCCTATGAATATCATCTTCCGTGGTACGGCACTCTATGTTCGTTAGAAAAAGTGAGAATGTATTACCAGTACCGGAGGTATCGGGAATAGTAACAATACCATCAAGGGAATTATTTCCATCTAACCTAGCATCTAACTCATCAGAGACACAAGACTTTGTTCCTTCTAAAAGGTGATCATCACGTGATGCATTCGGCGTTGAGTGAACCGGCTGGTGGGTCGTGTCGTGTTGTTGTTGCGGTTCAGTACTATGCGGTGCAATTGTAGCGAGCCTTCCGAAAATATCCGTCACAGCTGCTTTTAGTTCGGCAATATCTTTTTCCACTGTAGATTGAGCACAGGAGACATCGTTATCTACAGGCTCTTCGTTGGAGGTATCTCGCATTGAACAATAGTTCATCAAACAGCTATCGCACATCCAGAGGATGTTTTTCGAAAACAGAGCAGCAACAGTTGAATCGGTCAGTCCCACACAAGCAGCGTGATAACGTTGAGCACACTTCCCTTCGCATATTGTGTATCGCTCCTTCTTGCGATCGATGGTGTGAGAGCATTCGTAGCAGTGAATTTCGCTCATCGCTGGAAGACACGAGCTCTTCACAAATGGCCGTAAAATCTGTACTATAACGTTCTTCTATTTAGGCGATATTGGCACTTGTTGGCGTTTCAATTGTGCAATTTCAACAACGTGAGTCGTAAAAAAGATCTATTCTACGAATACTAAATCAACAGCAATATTACGAATCCACTAACAGCAGTAATTTCGGAAACAAACAGCGGAGCTAAGTTAGAGACGGTCAATACGATATAACAACACACACATTTATAATCATCATCATCATCATCATCATCATCATCATCATCATCACTATGAAGTATTCTCTAAGAATTTTGTTATTGAGAATGTTTATAATACGAATAAATCTACAGATAGAAAGCATTGAAGCTTCCAAACCGCATCACCGATAAATCCGCCCCTTCATATCATATTATGAGGGTCTCGAGTAAGTAAAGTCAATAAAGCTTAATGGACGCCAATCAAAACGCAATGGGTTCAACCCTTGATTTTTAATGGGGAACTATCTATATGGGATTTTTTTTCTGCTTGTCACACATATGCAAATCTATGAAATTATTTGTGAATGTAAGTAATTATGCTCAGACGAAGCTCCAGTTGGAGCGAATATTCAAAAAGGGAAAAATATTTCATTCCATCCTTACAGGCCCAAACCAGTGCTGCAATTTTTCGACAGGCCTTTATGATAGCGATATTTTGCTTTTTTCATTTTCTCCGTTTTGGTTTTCCTGTCAATGTTGCTTTCCGATCAGCAACACGGGAGCGAAATGAAATAGGTACTCACACTCGCACGCAGCGTGCTGAAAGCGAGAGCTGACAGGGCTAAATTTCCATTCAATTTTCTGTAGTTGAGTGTTTTCACCCGTGGTAGCGTATAGGACACTCACTCTCACAAGCCACCGCTTGAGACGAATGGCCTTTCAGCATGAGTAATGTGTGGATGAGTGGGAATTGATCTAGTTGGGTCGCTCACGAATGGAGCTCTCGGACTCTGTCAGTTCTCACATCGAGGAACTGAAAACGACCTCCGCAGTCATTCATTTTCGGCTGAAAAACAGGCACTGAGACTGATATTTTGCAGGACTGGCCCAAACTCCAACATGTAGTACGCACTCATTGAGATGTTTCAGTCTAGCTGCCACCGAGCGATTAAAAAAACGTCGGTATAGGTACATAACCTCTCATTCTGTGTGATAGGCGGCACGGCGTGTAGCGCGACATTTTTTTCTCCTCATTCCCCGAACATGCTAGGAGAGGTATGCAGAGACGGTTACGAATTTTAATTAATTTTTTAATATGTGCGGATCTCGTGGGTATTGCTGGGTCCACTTTGATGACGACGACTACGACGACGACGGTATGGGGATATAGGGAGTCTGCGTTACCTGCTCAACTAGCACTACTGCTTTGGTGGTAACCGCTCTCCACTGAACTGACTGAGCAGCGGTGGCGAGGCAGCATGGCTAGAGCTCATCGCGTGTGCCGCTTTTTAAATTAATCTTGGCAAAGTGACATTTTTAAATTAAAATATTGACATAAAACCAAACACACCGGGACTGATGGGGCTGGGAGTACACCATGGTAACGGTGACGGAGGACGGAAAGCTCGGTGTGGCGCTGTCGCGCTTTCCGTTCCGATCGGATGCATGCATTGCCGAGGTATGTGCAAAGTTTAATTGAAGGCTCAATGAAACGTCAGCTTTGGTGAGATCGTGGTTCCGGAGGAATAACAAAAAAAAAATCGCCCCATAGCTGTAGTGGCATTAAACCCGGATAGTGAAATTGTGAGCAAATTGATATGTGATGAATTATGAAGCGATATGCACTTTATGATGGTAATCATGATGTGGGTGGGTGGACTGGTGAAGGATGAGATGTGTATTAGGGTGAGGCTTATTATTATGAAGTTGTTTAACATCGATGTCGTGTGCATTTCTAGAGCGGAACATGTAGAGATTTTGAGGAAGTACAAGTAAATGTGGAAGTAATAAAATGTGGTTTGCTTCAAGCTTCGTTATTTAAGAATGGGGGTGTTTCTAGAATTTTTCTCCTAGACTTTTTTGCACCACTACTGGAAACACATGCTTCTGCTTCTGCTTCTGCTTCTGCTTCTGCTTCTGCTTCTGCTTCTGCTTCTGCTTCTGCTTCTGCTTCTGCTTCTGCTTCTGCTTCTGCTTCTGCTTCTGCTTCTGCTTCTGCTTCTGCTTCTGCTTCTGCTTCTGCTTCTGCTTCTGCTTCTGCTTCTGCTTCTGCTTCTGCTTCTGCTTCTGCTTCTGCTTCTGCTTCTGCTTCTGCTTCTGCTTCTGCTTCTGCTTCTGCTTCTGCTTCTGCTTCTGCTTCTGCTTCTGCTTCTGCTTCTGCTTATGCTTCTGCTTCTGCTTCTGCTTCTGCTTCTGCTTCTGCTTCTGCTTCTGCTTCTGCTCCTGCTTCTGCTTCTGCTTCTGCTTCTGCTTCTGCTTCTGCTTCTGCTTCTGCTTCTGCTTCTGCTACTGCTTCTGCTTCTGCTACTGCTTCTGCTTCTGCTTCTGCTTCTGCTTCTGCTTCTGCTTCTGCTTCTGCTTCTGCTTCTGCTTCTGCTTCTGCTTCTGCTTCTGATTCTGCTTCTGCTTCTGCTTCTGTTTTACAATGAAGCTGAACGGTATCCTTCGGAGCTAAAAAGACCTCATAATTTTCAGATGTGCTATGTAAATAAATCAAAATCATCAGCCTCTGGAAACAACTTTTACTTTGAAAATGCTTTGACATCCATGTGCACAACAGAACACGTGCTCGATGAACAAATTGAGATTTGAAATTATGAAAAGAAATCCACGTACTCCGGTGAGACTCGAACTCACGACTCCCAATTCGCTAGACGGGCGCTTCTATTCCTTCAAGCTACGGAGTCACTCGACTATCTCCGTCGCCAGCAGGCCTACAACTGAACTCGATTCCACAATCGCACATGGTTATCTTCTTTTGGGAGTCGTGAGTTCGAGTCTCACCGGAGTACGTGGATTTCTTTTCATAATTTCAAATCTCAATTTGTTCATCGAGCACGTGTTCTGTTGTGCACATGGATGTCAAAGCATTTTCAACAGTGTAATTTCCCACATGGCTTGGTCAGCCAAAGCAAAATCAAGAAATTGACAACTTTTACTTTGTTTTATATCCTCATCGTATGCTCCGTACCCAAGCAAAAAGTTGTAAGCAGTCGTGTGCATAAAATGTTCTTGATAAATACACTTTTAATTCTGCCAATTAAGCACGTTCTCGGTATCGAGAGCAACAGCAGCCTCCTCCAGACCAAACCAGGTCACATTGGAGGGAGGCTGCTGGTGTGATTGTCGCCTGTACATAAAAGAGTCTGTAACTGTGAATCGTCTTTTTCTCTATGCTATTATGAGCGTGTGTGAAGGAAACGTGTGCATTCAGCTGGGGCTACGATAAAGAAAAGCACATCATCGTGTCAATTGTTGAGATCACGTGCCGAGTTAGCAACGTGGGAAATGATCGTGTTGGGCTAGGAATGTGTACTGCTTTTCATGATAATGTCTGTTCATTTTATTGGTACATTGAAGCATGGATGAATAATAAAAACTCTGTAATAATTGGCACCATAAATGCAGTTTATTGTTTCTTTCATGTAAACTTAATACGATTTCAGTTTTTGATTGCGTTGTATTACTTTGATAAACAATAAAAGTACTACCATTACTTATATTGGAACTAAGATTCGTTCGAATAGTCCCACAGCTCTAAAAAAGAAACAACTTAGCAATAGTCCACACCGCCTTCCATACCCCCAAAATTTAGAATCAAGCTTTGATTACGTAGCCCACAAATCGCAACCGGCCAAAGTTCACCAAACAGCAGCAGCAGCAAATGTTTCTCGGAGTTTTCCGTATTCATGGTTGGCTAACAGTCATAAACTTACATACATAATAAATTGCAAAGTTGTGTCTTCGGTTGGAAATGTGAAAGCCAAAGGGTTTTCCATCGTCGTAGTCATCGTCGTCGTGGTGCGTCCTTTGCAGCCAGCAACAAGCCCTTAGGATGGATGAAACATTCCTGCGGCGGCACAGATGTTTTGCTAATTCCGCAATTGGTTAGTTTGGAGAGGAATGCGAAACAATGGCTTTCGGGGTGCCTTTTACGGCACGAGATAAACAACAAACTTTAGTGAGTTTTTAGCTTTAGATGTGAATTGTTACGGAGGAAAAGATTAGATTAGCTTAGTTGCGGGGGAAAGTTTCGGCAGTGTGTGGGACAAACCGTGGTAAGATGGGTATCGGTGGAAGATCTATTGGGCAATGTGTATGCTGACTGCAAAATCATCAAACATTTTTTTTTTTATTTTGTCGAGCAAATATTCTGTATCGTCGTGGCTTGACGTAATACACCCTTGGAATATTGTAGGAGTTTCTTAAAAAAGAATGGAAAAATATCTGGAAGATTATCTTAAAGGGGTTTCTGCAGGAGTCTCTGACGAATTCCTGCAGAAATCTCTGGACCTGAATAAATTTCAAAATGAGTATCAAAAGAATACCATAGGAAATTCCTGAAGAAATCAAAGGTGAATCAATATCTAATATCCCTAGCAGATTCTCTTGATATATCTGAAGAAATGCCTTTGCATAATTCCTAAAAGATTTTCTGAAGAAAGTTCTGGAGAAATCAGTTGAGAAAGATGTGAAGAAATATATGGATTAACCCTTCAGGACGCGCGCTGTTGTAAAAAGTACAACACTACCAAAAAACCTCGCTTGTTGTATACAGCGCGAGCGCGGTGCAGTTTCGGTTACTGGATGGCGCGCGTCCTGGAAGGTTAACATCTATAAATATTCTTAGAAAAAGTAAAGACACTCCAGAAAGAATTTTAGGCCCATATAGCCACCCAAGTAACACACTCGTTATAAAAGAATCCCAGCGGCGCAGGTTTTTGTTGACTTCCTTCTAACAAATTCTAACAATACTTACAATAAATACTGCTAGAAGTAAGTCACAGTGACTTCTGTGCAACAAAAACCTGCGCCGCCGTGACTCTTCTGTGACAAGTGTGTTACTTGAGCACAGTTGTAAAAGCGTGGGTTTTCTGCGTGGCTATGCTGAGTGTTGCAGGTCCGATTCCTGGTCGGTCTAGGAACTTCTCATTGACTTGCTTGGGCATAGATTACTTGGACATAGATATCTTCGTACCATTTTTAGGGATTTTCGGCCTTTTCAGTCGGTAAAATCAGCGAAAACTATTCGTTCGACGGTTTCGGTTGCTTTATTCTTCGAACCTGCTATACAAATGCACAAATGCAATATGATCATTGGCAGAGGTAGCTCTCAGTTATGAACTATGGAATTGCTCATAGACCATTAAGCTGAGAAGCAGGCTTTGTCCTTGTGAGGTCGTTACGCCAAGAAGGAGAAGAAGAAGAATATGAAAAAGAAGAAGAAGAAGAGAAATTCCTAGGAAGTGTTTCTGGAGACATTTTTTTATAAGTTCCTGAAATAATCCGGGGGTAAATTTCCAAAGGTATCATTTGAGTAAATTCTGTAGGAATTTCTGAAAAAAAAACAATAGAAGAATATATGGAGGGATTCCTCAGGAAACCGGTGTATGAATTTCTGGAAGACTTTCTGGAGGAATTCTTGCTTGAGCCAGTGGAAATAATCATTCAACAAACTCAGGAGGAATCTCCAAATAAATTCATGTACATATTTCTCCGGGAATTTGCTGTAGAAATTCAAGTAGTAGTCTCTGAAGGAATACTTCCACGAATCCTTAAAGGAATTGCTGAAGAGAATTTCTGATAAAAAAGAATCAAACATGTTTGATAAATACCAGGAAAAATTTCTGAAGGAATCCTATGATGATTTTAGTCCATTTTATAAGAAATCCTTCTGTAAAAGAAGATTCTGTAAAGGAATTTCTGGAGAAATTCCGCATGGATTTCAAATCGTTTCGGAAGAAATTTATGGAAGGGTTTCTGACGGTATTCTTGAATAAATTTCTGAAACTTTCTAGAATGGTGTCATAGGCAATCCTTGGAGATTTCTGAAAGATTTCTACATTTATGATCTTATGAAGGAATCGCTGAAGGAATATACGCTGCCCAGTTGATCTGGCCGCTTCAATTCTAGTATTGTATCTCCGAAGTGATGCATTGAGAATGGCAAGAAAATCGGTTGAAGTATTGCGACATTTGCACCCATTTAGACTCAGCCCAAATTCATTATTATCTCAGTCGAATTTTGCACACGACTTTGCAGCGCCTGTACGTTAGGAAAACACACTTGAGTTCATTGCAAGGTCGTCTGGAAAAGATAATTCAGTGTATTTTCAAATTATCACAAAAGTCAAAACATTGAAAAGAACCCCAATAGTCGATTCAATAATTTTCCAATATGGTGACTAGACTGGACTAGACGCGTACCTTTCAAAATTCATACCCTTTCTTTTTTCATTTAGTTTTATTCGCGAATTTTCCCTTTCATTATACGGACAAATGGCCGATTGAATATCTCAATGAATTTCTGAAAAGAACCCCTGGAGGTTTGTCTAAAAGAATCATAAGATGAGTTTATGGAAGAATCGTTAGAAGATTTTCTAAGAAAATTTTTGAAAGAACTTTTCAAGGAAACTTTGAAGCAGAGATGCCAGATTTACAGATTTTTGACCTTCTATACAGACTAGATACAGAGTACAGAAAAATACAGATTTTTCCATAAAGCATTAAATTTGAAGTAATTTACAATAAATTTATTAAAAACTTTATAATTTGCTGCTGAATGAATTTTTGAAAATTTATACATTTTCACACATGTTTAATAAAAATAAATACAAGTAAAAATTCAAAACCGTCAAAATGTAGTACTTTTTTGTAAGATTCTATTGAAATCTAGGACTCTCGGCTTCTACTATACCCTCAAATACGGCGATACAGCAAAATCTGTATTGATACAGATTTTTGGTAAAAATAATCTGGCATCTCTGCTATGAAGGAATATATAAAAGAACCCACGAAAGGTCTTTCAACCCTCCTAAGATATTAGGTTTTTCGCACCACGATGGCGTAGTGCACACTCAGCGTGCCTGTCTGGGTCAGTTTGATCCCAAAATCATGCTAGAGTTGAAGGAAATCCAGAAAAAAAGTGAAAGCCCCTGAAAGAGTTGTTTTTTAGAAATTGCTGTAGAAAGTTTCGAAAACAATCATGGAAAATTTTCAAAATAATCGGATGACGGAATTCTTAAAGAAGCCATGGAGGGTTTTAGGGAATTCTCGCAGTAAAACGTGAGGAAATAAATTGACGGCTTTCTCAAAGACTCCTTGAAGAATCTTCTGATGAAATCTCTAGAGGAATTTCTGAAAAAAAATATGAAAAAATAAAATACAACCTGTACATGATCTTCTAAAAAAATCTCTATAAATGTGGCTTTGTAGTCGCATCGTGCTGAGGACTGTGGGTTCGATTCCCGCCACAGCTGCAGGAAAAGTTTTCGGTTGTGCTACTGGACGTTTCATACTAGTCCATTGTCTAGTGTTGTGCTTTTTTCAAAGAGCGAAGCTTACTGGAAGTATTTAACGTGTCCATGTCTTTTTTTCAATGTCTGAATTTCTTAAGGAATATCTGAACGGATTACTGGAAGTATTTACAAAGCAATCTCTGAAAGGTTTTCTGTAAGAAACCAAGGAGGAAATTTTAAAGGAATCCGTTTCCTGAAGGGTTCAATTCTTGTATTACACCTCCAATGAACTGCAAGCATTGATAATTACAAGAAAAATGGCAGAAATAGTCGATTCCAACATTTCCCAGAATTCCTTGAATGAATGTGTATGTGTTGAATAGACTGGAGTTGACCAGGATGGATTTCTGAAAGAATCCAAAGCAAAACGGTAAAGGAAATCCATGAACTATTTTCTACTGGATTACTTGGTTGACATAATGAAAGGAATATCTTAAGAAATTTCAGAAGGATACAAGAAATCCCTATGGAAATCTGGAAGAACACTTTGGGAAATTTGTAAAAGATTCCTTTAAAGGTGTCCTTAACAAATCTCCAGGAAAGCTTTCATAGGAACTTTGATTTGAGAGAACATAGAATGGAATCTATTGAAAGGGACTCCTAAAAAGTCTGAATAAATGTTTTAAGAAGTCACTGGAGAAATTTTTGAAGAAAATCATGTAAAGTTTTCTGAAACAAATGCAGGATGGATTTCTAAAAACCCTGGAGTCCTTCGTAAAAGCAGGCTTGGCATTAGTCATGAGATTCACAAGCATGCTATGGTTTTGCCCATGTACTGCGTCGCCAATGAAAGCGATGGTAGCAACCAAGCGTCACCGACCCAAAGCACGCCGACACGACCTAGATACCATAGGTAACCATAACGACTATTTTCGGTATTCAACCATCACCCGTCTAGAACATCGCTTGTTTGACCGTCAATGATTGATACTGCCCGTCTTGAAATTCTAGGTATGATTTGATGCCATTTGTAGAGTTGGTATGATTTATAATTAGTTTCAAATCTTCAAATGTTGCAGATTGGCACTTCCAGTGAAAACTGCTAGGACATAATTACAGGTTTGGACGCCAAGGAAGGGGAATACAAAATAGATTTGCAATAAACCACTGATGTTTACTCAAGCTATTGATCCAGTAGTGGAGCGTAGAGAAATCGCCAACAGTCTTTTGGGATGTAACAACCAACGTGTTTCACAAAAGGCCGGGTACTCGGTACACGGTGTGGTTGACTTATTTCAACATCATGCGTGTCTTTCAATAATAAAGTTCAACGACATATCCAATCTTAAATACATGCATGTTTCTGGTCAGAAATTGCGATATCCTAAAAAATCAATAAAAATGTGAATAAAAACGACATACTTAATCAAAATTGATTATATTACCTATAACTAGGAAATAATTATTTAAACAACATTATGCAAAATGATTATCTATTACTTTTTTACACTAGTTGTATAACTAATGAGGCTTTCCGGGTACGACTCGTGCTGGAACACAAACATCTTTTAGCATCGTAGGGTTTCTTATGTGGAACTTTGAATAGTTGGGGCATTTTTTAGTAGGGGAGACTAAATTGGGAATCTTTTCGTTAGTCAAAAATGTTCACATAGTCTATATGTAGCTTGTTTTACTCTCGGGAATAAACCCTCTCTCCCTCCCTCGAGGCGTAATGTAATTACCTAATTTATGGCTTGAAGCCAGATCGTCCCGGGCCATCATATCACGGTCTTCATGACGCGTTTTTATGGGAAATCACGTCCAAATGTTTGACGCATTTCAATCCTCAAAATCCTATGCTTTTGTTTGGATATCTTGAAATAAATCATCATTAAAACTTGGGAGGATGAACTTTATGATACTTCCCCCATTAACATTTAATTCATCCAAACGAGCCTAACTCATCACTACCCAAATGTGTAGTTTTCAAAAGCCTTTTTTATAGTTATTGAATAACATTATCATATTTATTTATTAAGCTCAGAATGCATTTCCAGATATTTGAGAGACGAACCAGCCAAGGGCTGAAAGCCTCTATAATAAAGACAAATGAATCAGCTTCCAAAAAAAGCACCACACACGCAGCCGTATCTCGGCCGTACTGTCGCGACCGTCATGACCATCGATTCAATAGACCAAGAACTTCGAACGTCACACAGAACATAATCGCGACAGTTGAACTCCCCGAGGTAACAACGCAACCGACAAATAATTTGTTTTTCCATCTTGACTACGTTGTACGGCGATTTGATGAGCCTATAGTCCACTGCACGAATTTCTTCTGGCCTGCTTACTCTCACACGAAATTTGACGTTTGAGAGGTGCCGACACCGCTCAAACGTCAAAGTTCGTGTGAGAGTAAGCAGGCCAGAAGAAATTCGTGCAGTGGACCATTGCGATTGTGTGGCAGTGAAAACGAATACATGCTCAGGTCGTTTTGAAATTGAGCACTAACGGTAACCAATAATGCCAAGCCTGTGTAAAAGAACTCTTAGGGAAATACTTGTAAGAAAATATGGAAGGCTTTTTCTAGGATTCTCTGAAGAGAATCTTCTCTTGAAGTCTCCAAAGGAAATTCTGAAAAAAAAAAAATAAAAAAAATCCTGAAGAAACTCATGGTTGTTTTTCTAAAAAGAGAAAAAAAACCCAGATTTATCCACCTAGTGGTGATAGTGCCTTTCTCGTCGAATATGTACTCATAATCTTTCCGTCGACGCAATCAATCTTGCCTTAGAGTCAGTGATCAGCCCCAAATCTCTGTGCTTTAGTAATGGACGAGAAGGGGGAAATGCTCATAACAGCGATCTGGGACTGTACCACCTACGAATTTCTGAATTTCTCAAAATCAAGAATTTTATCAAGGTCATTATCGAATTGGGGCACTTATTCCGACGTTATATTCAACGTATGGGCAGAGCTGAAAGTATCAGTCCTTTCAGTTGACTGCTTGATCACCTTCACTGGAGGCTGATTCATACCAAGATGACAATTACTAGCCAGGATTAAACTTTTTCCACAGAACACTGACAAAGTTTTATCTGCACATTTTATGCTATATTTTATTATCATTGGTTGCAAAATTCATGTAGAATTTGTAATGTAGAAGTTTGAATTGCCAATGCTATATCACATTCAAATATCAACCACATTACAAAGCTCGCCCTCCAGCCGCATCAAAATTTTGCGTAGTAATTTTAGACGCAAATAAAGATTTAAAATAATGTTCCGGGCTGATGCGCTTAAATTTTAATTTTTCCATACAACGTTGATCCATCCTACTGTAAATTTACGTCTCAAGAATCTAAAATGGTGTGATTTGATGAGATCGCTTTAGTTTATTTAGGTTTTTGGTTCTCTTACACATATCTATTAGCGTGGTTCAAAAAATCGTTTTTGCTCCACACCGCTTATTCGATTCATAACCAGATTCTATGCCTTCTCCCAAATTTTGAGCTAAATTGGTTGAAAATTGAGAGTGCACAAGCCCTTCAAAGTTTGTATGGGAATTACTATGGGAAAAGGATGTTTTTCATCCAATTGACCGTAGCATTTCCCCAAATGCCCTAAGGCATTGTCCAATTAGAATCCGGACGCAGATAATCACTTATATCTCAGAGGTGGAGTAACAAATAGAAAAGGTGAAGCCCTCAAAACAAAGATAATTTACTGTAGTTTCATGGAAAAATATTATTAAAACTATTTAGTTTAATTTTTAATACATTTTTCAATTTTTTCCGTGATAACTTCCTTAAAAATCTGCACAATGGTAGTAAATTTTAACATCAATCCCTTCGGCGTATTTGTTTAACAATTGGGTCATCTCTGTAGTGTCCTGAGACCCTTTACCAGTCTGATTAGGATTCCAAAGAAACTTTGCCAAATATTGCTCTTCTTGCGAAATTAAGGGCTATTCAGTGAATTCCAAAGAAGCGAAATTTGAGTGTTTTTTTCGTTAATAAACACTATCCAACAGTGATGACACCAGTGGTCACACCACTGCACATCTCAGGCTGCCGTGATAGCTCACCAAAGTAGCTCTACAGATCCCTTGTGT
Source organism: Aedes albopictus (assembly GCF_035046485.1). NCBI lineage: Eukaryota > Metazoa > Arthropoda > Insecta > Diptera > Culicidae > Aedes > Aedes albopictus. The sequence goes on along the minus strand of NC_085137.1, from coordinate 98,338,663 downwards.
GCATTTTTGAAAAGCAGCACGCGATTTTTGAGGTTATCATCTTTGTACACAATTGGTGTCAAAATCATGATGTGAGAAAACGATGTGCAGAGCTCGAACTTCCTGGCAAATCTTGGAATTTCAAGCATATTTATCCATGAATAAAAACTTCAATCTTCCTTGGACACTTCCTCATGGCATGGTTAACAACATCTGAGCATATCACACATAATGGTTTTGGAGATATTAACATTTTTCACGACTGTCGTACCTGACAACGCTAATTTTTCAGCGTGTTTGTGCAAGATTTTTTTCCTTCGCTTGTCTTCAATCTGAAATAACTATTCACCCGTAGCAAGAAAATCGATGACATTTTCGCCATCAATAGAGGACTTGTTTATGATCAGACTGCTGTAAAAAAATATGATTATGATCATTTAGAGCGTCACAATAAATTATCCTTTGCGTCCGGATTCTAACTGGAAAATGCTTTAGAGTGTTAGTGGACCCCTGGCACTCCTAGGCTACTCTATCAGCTACAACTTTGCCGAAGACCACATTCAAATCGGACGTCTCATTAATTAGTTATCGATTTTTATCCAACTGGACAAACTTTAACAGTGGTCGTTCAGCTTCCCAGCAGGCAACATTGCTGCACATGGCGCCAAAGATAGCACACAGAAATCATGGCTACTATGTTTCAAGGCAAATTGCAGTGATGCCCATCGAATAGCGTAACCATCATGTTCAAAGATCTTCATTCTGGATAAAAATCAATAACTAATTAATGAGACGTCCGATTTGAATATGGTCTTCGGCAAAGTTGTAGCTGATAGACTAGCCTAGGAGTGCCAGGGGTCAACTAACACTCTAGGGCATTTGGGGAAATGCTACGGTAAATTGGATGAAAATCGTCCTTTACCCATAGTAATTCCCATACAAACTTTGGAGGGCTTGTGCACTCTCAATTTTCATCGAAATCAGCTCAATTTTTGGGAGAAGGCTTAGAATCTGGTTACGAATCGAATAAGCGGTGTGGAGCAAAAACGATTTTTTGAACCACGCTAATATCTATCGCTTGCATTCATTTAGTACACTTTCGTAATTTCGCTAAAGCACCCAACGCTGCTTCTGCATCACCACCGGTAGCCTCTTATGTAATCTGAGTATATTTTGTATTGCTTACGAGACCCCCGGAAATGATTCCGTAACACTACCGGTATATTCAAATGTGATCTGAGTTTATGAAAACTGTTACCCGGAACTAAAAACACTACCGGTAGTAACTTCTGTGGACTGTGCCTATTTTCTTATCATCCATGCATCAGGTTACTGACAAAAAAGCGATTTGATGTACCGCAAGCATGGGTTGATTCACTTTTATGTATGTCCACTTCCAGTGGGACACCCTTAACCGGTTCCGGAAAATTTACATGGTTCATTTTTACATTTGACCAATTCCGGCGGGACACCTGAAACCGGTTGTGAAATACTATCGGTGGTCTCTAACGTAATCTGAGCTGGTTTTCTTGAAAACCTTTCATCAGCTTATCGAAAAAACTGCGGTTTGATGAAGCGCATGCATGGAGTTGGGTTCCCTTCTACATTTGACCACATCCAGAGGGACACCGGGAACCGATTCCGGGACACTACTAGTTTTCCCAAGCATGATCTGAGATATCTTTTCTTGGTAACCGTTCATCAGGATACCTTAAAGCCATTTGATGTGTCGCGAATATTTTTTTGGTTCTCTTTTACATTCGGCTACTTTCAGCGAGATACCTCAAATCGATTCCGGAACATTATCAGTAGTTTCTAATGTGGGCATAGCTTATTTTCTTGCTGATCGTACAAGTTATCGAAAAGGCCATGGTTTGATGTGTCGCATGTATGAATTAGGACACCTCCGGCGGGACACCAGGAACCGGTTCCGGGATGCTACCGGTTCAGATATGATCTGAGACTATTTTCCTGCTATAGAAAAAGCACCGATTTGATGTGTCGCATGCATGGGTTTGGTTCACTTTTATATTTGGCCATTTCCGGCGGGATAACCGGAACCAGTTCCGGAACTCTACCGAATCAGATATGGTCTGCGACTATTTTCCTGTTTATCATTCATCAGGTTACAGAAAAAGCGGTGATTTGATGTGTCGCATGCATAGGTTTGTTTCACTTTTATATTTGGCCACTTCCGATGAGACACCCGGAACCGGTTCTGCAACACTACCGGTACAGATATAGTCTGCGACTATTTTCCTATTTATCGTTCATCAGGTTATAGAAAAAGCGGCGATTTTATGTGTCGCATGCATGGGTTTGGTTCACTTTTATATTTGGTCACTTCCGGCGGGATACCCGGACCAGATATGGTCTGAGACTATTTTCCTGTTAACCATTCATCAGGTTACATAAAAAGCGGTGATTTGATGTGTCGTATGCATGGGTTTGTTTCACTTTTACATTTGGCCATGCCCGATTTAGGATTAGTTTTCCTAGACAAAACCAAGCTATGAATACAGCATCAAATTCTGTGAACTAAAAGGCATACTGCCAACTAAAATACAAATCCAGGATGACTGATGGACCCAAATCAATAACTGAAACCTGGTCATCCTGTGATCGGAAGATGTAATCCATCTGGATAACAGGGCACATTTATGTTATGTGTTGTGCTGCGTCAATTAGTGATGTCTGTATATTGTGCATTTGTAAGGTTCTATGTGTTCGTGATGTGACAATACTTTTTTAATAATTAATTTCTTTTATTTTTGTACCATGGCCCTACCATAGTGGGACACCTGGAACCGGTTCCGGTATGCTACCGGTTTAGATATGGTCCGAGACTATTTTCCTGTCTACCGTTCATCAGGTTATACAAAAAGCTGCAATTTGATGTGTCGCATGCATGGGTTTGGTTCACTTTTATATTTGGCCACTTCCGGCGGGACACCCAGAACCGGTTCCGGAACACTACCGGTTCAGATATAATCTGCGACTATTTTCCTGCTTACCGTTCGTCAGATAATCGAAAATGCCGTGGTTAGATGGGTCGCATGCATGCGTTTGTTGCAATTTCATATCTGGCCCCTTCCTGGGGTACCGGTCCGGAACACCTAAATGGCCATAACTCCGGAACGGCTGGACCGATTCAAACCATTTTCAATAGGAAACAATGCGACAATATTCCGCGTCGATTGAAAACAAAAGCGTTGAAATCGGATGATATTTACTATCCAAAAGTGAGGTGACATTTTTGTACACATACACACATACACACGCACACACATACATACACACACATACATACACACAGACATCATCTCAACTCGTCGAGCTGAGTCGATTGCTATATAAGACTTGGCCCTCCGGGGGTTCTATCAAAATTTCATTTTTGTAGTGAACATATAGCCTTCCGGCACACCTTGGTGTACGAGAAAGGCAAAACTGTAAATTACTGAAAACCCATCTACAGGAATTTATGAACACTATAGGAATTCCCAAATTAAACCCTGGAAGATTTTTTGTAAGGGCCCTGGAGGAAATTTTCAAGAAATTCAAGGCCTGGTAGCTTCAATTCTCGTATTGCATCTCCGATTTATTGCAATCATTGATAATGAAAAGAAAAGTTATAGGGGAAGTCGATACTAAAATTTTTTTCTGGATTTTTTGGAGTATGTGTTGACTATACTAGAGGGTTTTTGAAAGAATATAAAAAAAAACATTTGAGGAAATTCATAAAATATTTCCTACAGGATTACTTGACTTAAATATCGGGAGGAATGTCTTAAGGAATTTTCAATGTATACACTGCATAAATTTCTGAATAAATTTGCGGAATACGTTGAAGAATTTTTGAAACGTTATGGAAAGGTAACCGTGAAACAATGTCGGTAGCAACCTATACATGTTTTTTTAATGAGCTCCTGGAGATATTTATGAAATAATCCCTAGGGAAACTCCTGGAAGATTCGTTGTAAGGATTTCCCAAGAAAGCTTCGCAAAAGCTAACTTTGCAGAAATCTATGGAAGATTTTAATTCTTTCAGAGAGGAATTTGTACAGAAGACCCTGAAGGATTTTTTCTAGGAAATCGTTGGGAATATGTCTGAAAGAAATCATGGAAAATTTTACGAAACAATCATTTGAGGATTTTTAAGAAAATTCTTCGTAAAATACCTGAGTAAATATATGGCAGGCTTTCTCGTGGATTCCGTAAAGAATCTGTGGCTTCGTGGTCGTGCGGCTAGTATCACCAAGCATTGAGTCGCATCATGCTTGGAGCGCGGGTTCGATTCCTGCCGCAGCTGTCAGGAAAAGTTTTCGGCTGTGCCACTGGGCGTTGCATGCTAGTCCGTTGTCTAGTGTCGTGCTTCCTTCAAAGAGCGAATAGCTCACTGGAAGTACTAAACGTGACCGTGCCTTTAAAAAAATTCTGACGAAATCTCTAGAGGAGTTCCTGAAAAAAAATATAAGGAATTCCTGAAGCAACCCATAATACAGTACATATAGGAAACTATGAACAATTTTTAATTGAGCTTTTTGAAAAAAAAATGAATGAATTTCAAGAGGTATTTTCAAGGCATCACTACAGATATTTTTTATATTAGCAATGGAAAAATTTCCAAATCAATTGAAGTAGGGATGTCTGAAGAAATGCCTGAAGGATTTTTAAGGGAATACTTGGAGGAATAACTGAGGAAATCTATGTAAGGCTTTCCAAAGGTATGCTTGGAAAATTTTCTGGTAAATTCCCCTCAAAAATTTTCTGTATGAATCCCTGGTGAAAACTATCAAGGTACCCATGGAAGATATTCGATAAGTAATTTGAGAAATGTCTTGGAAAATCGTCAGATTAATTTCTGACTGATGCCTCTTAAAAGGAATTTCTGAAGAAAAAAACCGCTGCAGGATTTACTCAAGTATACCACAAAGATATTTCTTAAAAAATTATAATCCAATGAAGGTTGAAGCCCTTCAAGAAATTTCTGAAGAATTTTTTGAAAGAATTTCTGAAGAAATTAATCCATTGACGTAATTCTGGCGAAATTTCTGAAGCAATTCTTAAAAGATTTTCGTTGAGAATTCTTCAAGAAATTTCTGTAGCAATCATTGCGGGAGTTTTTAAATCAGTCCCTGAACGAAATTTTTGAATTTATCCTTGGGAGATATTTGAGAAAAAGTTAAGAAGTTTTATCTGGAGGAATCCTTGAACAAATTTTCGAAAGAATCCCGGGAGGAGTTTCTGGAGGACTTTCGGGTACCCATGGATTTTTTTTTAGTAAACAATAAGAATAGACCAATTGTTTAGGAATCCCATGATTTTTTACCTACTAGAAAAAATCGTAAAAGATTTTTGAAGTAACAGAAACCTGTTTCTCTAACATTTTCTTTTTTTTTGTAATAAGAGCAGCATTCCAAAGTAAACATACCACAGACGACTTTTTTTTTGTGATAATAAACTCGATCTTTTTCGGCAAAGAAAATAATAATTCCGCAACATTGAGTAAACACAAAAAGTAATCTAGCTAAACCATTGTCGATTTCAGTTCACTTACTTTTCACAAAACTTTCTCATTTTTGAACAATTAACGTTTTTGGCGGTTTTCCATACGAGTTTTCAGTTCTCGACTACCATTCTTCCGAAAACTAACGGTGAAAATTTGAGAGCCGAGAGTACCACAGCCGACAGAGTGAATACAGGAGTGAATACAAACGCGTTGGTGTATTCAGCAGGATATCAGCGATGGAAACAGAATACTGTAAAGAGCTTCCTGTTCACACTATTCGCTAATGGTGCTAACTGGAAACACGCAATAAAAATGAAAAAAAGAAATCATTCTATTCTGGTAGAATTTCTGAAGCTATCAAAAACTTCCCGTTTAAATGATCACGTATTTTTTTTTAATAAGTAAAGACTAGACTCGATAAAAGTGAGACACTCAAAATAACGTATATATTTTGATTGCGTGTACAAAAATAGCTGATTTTTTTACCAGGATTTGTAAATTATGTAGCTAATAACATAAAAATTTCATCAAATTCGGTTAAGTGTTGGCGGAGATATCATCGAAACAAGAGACTTACAATTTGAGAACCTTGGATAAACACTTTAAAAAATATCTCTTTTTTTACCTAAAACTGTAGAGCCAAAACTGCCAAACCAATTTCAATGAAAATTATTCTGGAGGTAGAATAAGCATGTAGAAGTATTGTGTCAATATTTCCTTCAATTTGATCTAATTGTTAAAAAGCACTAAGTCACAATAAGCAGATATGATTTTTGGTATAGTGAATTTCAAACTGGTTGAAATCATTCAACCAAAATGGCTAACATTTTCACTGAAAACAGTTTATCATAACAATTTTACACTGTCGAAGTTTTATAAAAATCGGGGCAGTATTGCCAGTTCTACAATAAAAATAGTACACACTAATTTTAAAATGGAAAAAAGTGATAAAAATAAAAAAAAACCTTTTTTTATGTTTGCATTGCTAAAAATAGTACTGAACCGATTATGATGAAATTTTATTTTTTTTTTATTGTGTCTTTCTTGGAGAACTTAAAGTCAAGTTTTCAGACGTTTTTATAAGCTGACAGCAAAGCTATAGCCCAAACATTTAAAAAATGGATGCCCAAAGCTTCCTAAATAACATTTTATTGTATCGTTAATATCTGCGCAAACATTTCACCAATTTAGATGAAGTTTTCATGATCATAGCTACACATAATATGATTTTTTCTATTTTTGAGCACGCAAGTAAAAGTTAAACATTTTTTTCTATCTTACTTTTTTCGAGTCCAGTCTTTAAAGAAATTCCTTGGAAAATTTCTTGAGAAAGTTCCGAAGTAATCTTTTGGGAAACTTCTGAGTTAAATTAATAGATTTTCCAAAAAAAAAACGGTGATTTGTAGAGTAAAGCCTGAACATATTTCTAAATAAATATATACAGGAGTTTCTGAGAGAATACCTAGGGGAAGTTCTATTACAATTGCGGGAGGTATTTCTGAGGAAATTCTTAAAGGATTTCCTGGAGGAATTTTTGTGGAAATTCCCGATAAAAAGTTTCGAATAAATCCTAGAATAGTGAAAAAAAATTAAAGCCTCTGATGATTTAAAAATTATCCAGAAAACCCAAAAAATATTTTTTTTGTTGTTATTTAGCCAAAGCTCATAAGCACAAAAAATAACAAATAAGCATGTGCGGCGTGATGACTGCCATTTTTTTCAAATGTTTTAAGCAGCAGACAAGAATTTCTGTTTCACTCTGATGTCTTAAACATACGAGTACACTCAGACTAAGATTTCGTTAGAGTGATGAGTGCAAAAGTAGATAAATTGTAATCTAGTTCGCATTAGTACATGTCACTACATAGCACATATGGCCTCACTAAACAACAGATTTGCTTGTAATTTGTTTACCTGTTTTCATTGTTCCTGTCTTTTCTAAAACTGGATTCCTGATCGACAAATTACAAAACAGTAGTGAAAAACTGCTGATAGCAGCTCTGATTTATAGGAAGTAACATATTAGAATGCCAATACACCCAAGAATAAACACTTCCTCTCTGTCAATTTGAACTGCAGGAGATCTAAGCTCCCCGTATCTACCAACCTGTCTTAAACCACTTCGCATCCATTTTTCGCGCCTTCCTGAGTAATAACACATCATTACTTACCACCCGTCAATCTCCAAGTGGAAAAGTTTTCCCCAAAACGCTACAAAATCAACAAAACGAAGATCTCCTACCGTTGACTCTGTGTTGCAAGCATCACTGCTCATGGCCTCCCCAAAATCAACTCGTTTCGAAAGACAACAAAATAAATTGCTGTTTACGAATTTTCCACTCCATTTGCGCAGAAAAATTCATTGTTTGTTTATAAAATTTATATAATTTAATTTAAATTCCTGCACACCCTGCAATTTTTCTACCCGCAAACACATCGCTAGCGCTGGCTGGTTGGTTCCTTTCTTTTCCTCAGTGTTTGCCACGTTTTCCCACCAGTTCAAAGGCATCATACGTGTGCTTCCGGTTGTGGGAACCACCCACCTTTTCTCGCCGGTTCGACAGCTCTGACGTCGGGCGACTAGGAGGACTACTGACTACCATTCGAACGCAGCTCAACACTCAACAGTCACCCGCCACCGCCACCGACGAAAGAAATGGGAAAAGTGAAGCAGATAGAAAAAATAATACGGAACTGCTTCCATCACGAACGACCCCAATCCTAGGGAACCTGCACTCAAAGTTTGTACAACATTTTAAAAGTTCATCCAGGGCATGTCGCACCACGAACAACTACGACGAGGACGATGGGTCGTCTCACACCCAGGACGGTTCCCTACGTATCCTACAGTATCGGGCAATAAAATATGAACTGAATATCGATTCAGTCAGATGGGATGAAACAACTTACCTTCTTTATTAAATAACTTGTCAAATAGGCCAAATATTTCGAAGAATGTAGCAAAAAGCTGAAAGAAAACAATTCAGAAATGACGATGATACAGAAATCTCAATTTATCCTGTTTCGTTTGAGCATGAGCATGAGCATGAGCATGAGCATGAGCATGAGCATGAGCATGAGCATGAGCATGAGCATAGATGACCGCACAATTCGTAGTTGCTACTCCGTGATTGACCAGAGCAATCGAAATTGCACAAGGAACCAATGAATAGGGCTTTGGACTAGCTTACTATTCTTAATGTACACAGTTCGAGAGCTCTTAACTTTAATAGGGTCAATAACGGCGCCGGCCACGTCCTTACGGTCATCGAGGATGGGAGGGAATGTTAGTAAGACAAACGTTATTAAAAAGACCGAGAATCGCTGCATCTCCACGTTTGTCTCAGGAAGGAATTTTTTGTTAGTAGGGTAAGGTGCATTGTCAGTCCGGGAGTCACCTATGGTTGGTGATATGATTTGACAATGGACACAAACCGCCGTTAACAACCGACCACTTTTCGACGCAAAAACTAGCCAAAAAGAAAATTCTATCGCGCGTCTCCACTCCACTAGGGAGCAGAAACCTTTAGTCTATTCCAAACAGAAATACACTGAACGCGACTCATTTGTCGGTGCTCGGATTTTTTTTTTCGACCGGCGAGCCCGAACTAACACTTTTCACTCTTTTGTGTAAATGCAAAAAAAAAAATTTATTATCAACTAAAAATGTATTGGGAACTAGCGCCGACGGGAAGCGAAAAATTCGGAACCGACTCGAGCCACGACGCGTCCACCGCACGCTCACCGCCGTCGAAATGCTCACTACGGAATCCAAAATAGAAAGAGAAAAAATCGAACCACCGAAGCAAAGGGTTCGTTCAAATATTACGTAACGCTAATAGGGGAGGGAGGGGGTCTAGCGCTGTGTTACGCTTCATACAAAATTTTAAAATTTCCCATACAAAATTTGTTACGTGGGGGAGGGAGGGGGTCTAAAATGGTCAAATTTTGCGTTACGTAATATTTGAATGAACCCAAACGCGCGCGAACTGGCACCCGGACGAAATCCTACCAAACACTGATGCACGCTGGGTCCGCCGCCGTCGAAATGCTCACTTCGGAATCTCAATTTATCCTGTTTCGTTTGTATTACAAAATGTTTTGTGAACATTTATCGTCTGCTACTGTACATCGGTTCAAACGAAGGCAAACCGGTAGTACCGAAAACAAACACGTTCCTAGTTAATTTTTCCTTTCTGCATCCTTCCGGTAGATTTGGTCTTGGTCGAACTTTTTTTCTCTTCAACCGTTGGCGTTTGTTGCTGGTTTAGGTTTGAGCCACACCAACTGATTTCTTTGCTTGTGGAAAAGTTCTACTCAAACATAAAATCAGAACCCATGCGTGTTTGACAGTTTGTGGGAAATGCAGTTGCAGTTTTGATTGAGATGAAAAGTTCATCAAAATCGATGATGTGCGGTCTGAAAATGGACGCCACAGCATGACCAATAGCCGGGGCCCGTGGTGCAAGTGGTCACACGCTTCATAATTAGATGGTAATGGGTTCTATCCCATGGGGTCCAATGGGGTCTCCAGTTAGCCTAATGAATAATGCTATGGATCGCCATTCCGGAGACGGCGGGTTCGATTGCCGTTCCGGTCAGGAAAATTTTCTCGACTCCCTGGGCATAGTGTATCATTGTCCTTGCCTCACAATATATGTACAAATTCATGCAATAGCAGGCAAACAAAGCCCTTCAATTAATAACTGTGGAAGTGATCAAAGAACACTAAGTTGAAGACAGGCAGGCCAAGTCCCAGTTGGGACGTAGAGCCATTAACCTTCCAGGACGCGCGCCATCAAACAACCGAAACTGCACCACGCTCGTGCTGTATACGAAAAGCGAGGTTTTTTGGTAGTGTTTACTTTTTTTTTTTTAGCGCGCGCAGAAGGGTTAAGAAGAAGAAGAAGAAGAAGAAGAAGGGTTCTATCCCAGCCCGGCACTTTCGAAAATTGCTCTTCAACCTGAGAGCAGCTGACACTGACCCTCTTCTTCTAAGCCCACGGCTCAAACGGACCCGGGTACTTGAACATCGGCAAATGGCAACTCGTAATGGACCCCCAACCGTACTGGAAAAGGAACAAAAGATCCAAACATCAACATCCTCGTGCTCATCATTCTACCATGGTCAGGGTAGAAAAGTGACAGCAGGGCAAAGACAACCAGTTCGATATAGTAGAATAAGAATAGAATGCTTTAGCCGCGGGCTGATAATCTCCTTAATAAAGCTAATAATAATAATAATAGAATGCTTTAGCCGCTGTACAAAGTGTAAGTGCAGCTGCCAATTGGAATCGCTCACGCAGTGCCTTAGTAGACAAAAGAGCTTTAAATTAGTTTTAGTACTTGAAGAATAAAAAAAACCGGACCAATTAAAACCCGTTAACGCACAAGTTGTCTCACAATTCAATCAAAAAACAAATTCAACAAATTCAAGTTATCAACAGTCAACTTTTAATAAAATAAAGAAGATTTCTCAAAAAAAAAAAATAATGAAAGTCTATGGTGAAGTAAAAAAAAAACTTTAATGTGGTTTCTTAACATCTGAAAACATTTTCATCCTCTTTTTATACTCTCGCTATCTTCTAATCTTCTAATCTATATAGATACAATGCATCAACAATGAGTGAAAGAGAGGATTACTTTTCAAGATGAATTAGATAATGATTATAAGGTGACATCATGGTTTCACTATTTTTCACTATTTTCACTAAATCCTGAGAAGAATCTCAGCTGGAGATTCGACAGGAATTCCTGAAACAAACACGGAATAAATCCCAAGAGGAATTAGTGGAGAAAGAACGTCGTTTGTTCTATTAAAGGCTGCGTAGCCAAACATAGTAAATTTCACAGTACAGTCGATTTATCATTAGTCTAAATATATCTTGACACCATTCTTTGAAAGAAGGAATCCGCGAAGTCATCCCAACAGGAATCCCTGAAGGAATGCCGATTAGAATTCCTGAAAAAATCCTTTCAGAATTTTCCAAAGCAACCGCGGTAGAAATTTCTGTAGTTTTTGCTGAAGAAACCCCGGGTTCCCAACTGGTGGTCCGCGGCCCCCTGGGGGCGTGAAGCCAGTCCAGGGGGACCACGATATTACCAAACAAAATTGTTAAATGTTTATTCTATTTTGTGCAAATTACACTAATTTTTAATTTTGTATACCTCCACCCCAAAAAGCTACAATTTGAGGAACAAATTTTCAGTATAAAACGCCTTCAGAAGAAAAAATGTTTTCAGCTGCGCCGCTATTTTTCAGCAACGACTCAAATTGAACATACTTGACATCGTTGGTTACGAAATGTGAATCTATATATATAAAAATGCAGTGGCATACGTGGGACCGTGCATAACTTGCGAATGAAATGGCCGATTTTGTCCGTCGTTGTTTTGTTCTGTTAGTTTTCACCCAAGGAAGGTTTATGAGGCACAAAACGTGCCGAAATAGAAAGTTTCTGATAATCGATTTATCATCCATTTTTAACAGGGACTTCGACTTGAAACGTCAGAAAACGCAGTAGGCAAGACAAAGTTTGCCGGGTGCAGCTAGTATCAAATAAAAAACGTATCAATGTTCGTCAAAAATCCCTCCCACAAAAAAAAAATACGCCACTGTACCCAAAAAACTCGGTTTCGTTCATATTATTTTTTCTAAAAATTTTCATTGGGCCCCAGATGATTTGACAATTCTTAAAGGAGGTCGCCACCTCAAAAAGGTTAGGAAACCCTGCCGTAAAAAATACCTGACGGAATTCATATGGCAGGTATTCCAGCTGGAAGCTGAGCAGGAATCCTTGAAGGAATCATAGAAGAAATCCCGGCGGGAATTATTGAAGGAATCCCAGAGAAAAGCAGGTATAAGTTTTTAAGGAATCCCATTACAAATTCTGGCGCGAATACCGAAAAACTCCAGAATTCCCCGACGAAATCTCGGTGGATTTCATAGGAATTGGATACCCAAAAGAATCTTTTCAGGGTTTTCTGAAGCAATCCCTACAAAATCCCTGAGAAGATCTCAGGAGCAATCCCTACAGTAATTTCGGAAAGAACATCTGGAGGTGTCCTGGGGGAGATACTCAAAACAAATGCCTAAAGAAAACCCGAAAAGAATTTCTGGAAGTATCTCGACATAATCTCATCTCATTTCTTCATCCTACTCCCTACCTTACCATCTTCCTTGTCCTCTCTCTGTCTCAATCATGGATTCTAGATGAATATTTGAAAATCCTGTGCGACATTTTTGGTTATCTGTATCCCATAAAAATGGTCAATTCTGTATCACATACAAAAAATAAATAATACCAGCTCAGAAACCTGTATTTCATACAAAATATAATCTACACAAATGCTCGAAAATATACATAATACAAATAAATCATTATACAGGGGATACTCAAAATAACTGGGACAGGTAAAATTTTCACTTTTCAAAAAATAATCAACTAGCTGTAACTTTTCGAAAAGGGCATCAAATTTTCTCAAATTTTTGCTGTAAGTTCATCAGTGTAAGTATCAGTGGTTCAAATTTGGAAAAGCTCGGGCCATTTTACACGAAGTTATGATGATTTTAGAAAAAGGTATAATTATCCGATAGCCAACATTGAGCTGTTATATCTCCGGATTCAATGAATCGAATGCAATGAAATTTTAATCATTCATGACTAATATAATGAACTTCGAAAAACAGTTGACATAATTTAAAATTATTAATAAGAAAAAAAGTTATAGCGATTTCATTTATTCTATGTTTTTTTCAATAAATTTATCTATTTTTCATATGCATCCCATTACTTTTTTCAATTTACTATCTTGAATTTTGAAACGATGATGAAGTTTTGGATAAATTGGTGTTATATTAGAGAAATAATCTAATCGTTATAATTTTCTTTCGTGTAAAGAATTTTAAGTTTAGTCAAAAGTTTTTAGAAGCTCAATATATAAGTCATAAATGATAAAAATTTCATTGCATTCGGTTCATTGAATCCGGAGACATAACAGCTCAATGTTGGCTAGCTAATAATTATACTTTTTTTCTAGAACCTTTACAACTTCGTGCTGAATAGCTCGATCTTTTCCAAATTATTCTTTCAGATATTTTTCTAGGGATTAATTCTATAGATTTAGAAATTATTGTTGATATTTCTCCGAAAGTTCCTTCCTTCAAAAAATCCTCTAAGAAATTCTCAAAAGATCCTTCTGGAAGTTTATCCAGGTGTCTCTCCCAAGGCTTATCCAAAAGTTTCTCCAGGGATTGCGTAGAATACATTCAGATCTTTCTTCAGGGATTCTTTCAGAATTTATAAAAAAAATCCAAAAACCATTTCCACGGTTTCAAGGAATTTTTCGAGATAATTTTCTATGAATACCTGATGAATGTTCACCAGTTCTACCAGGTTTTTTTTTTGCTAAGATCCCCCCAAACATTTTTCTTTTTGCAAAAATTGTTTAGTGATGCTTTAAATAATTCCTTTAGAAATTGTACAAAAAAATCTTCTGGACATTCCTTCAGAAGTATCTCCAAGAAGGTCTTCTAAGGATTCCTTCAGAAAATCATCCAGGGTTAACTCAGACATTTATTGGGAGATTTTTTGAAGAAGTTCACCTGCCTGTAATTTCTGCAGGGAATTATTGCAGGAGGAAACAACTTTCTTACTTTCAGTCCTGCGCACCTACGGTGGTGTAGAGGGCCGAAATGAAAGATCTCCATCCTGGGCGATTGCTCGCCACCGCCTTGACCTGCGGTAAAATTTCTGTCAACTTCCTTTATTTACTTGTTGAGGCTGCGCCGCCATAAGCATCTGGGTCTGCTTCTACTGCGATGTCCTGCTAGGATCCAATCTAACAATTGCTTGCAGATTTCGTTGCCGCTCCTGCGTAGAGTGTGGCCGATCCACCTTCACTTTCACTTTTATATTTATATCGCTATCGGCTTTTGTGCTCCACGTTGGAGATCTAATTTGAGGCCACCAATGCCACCATGCACGAATAATATACCGCTGGCATTTGTTAATAAAGACTTGCAGCCGTTGCGTGTTCTCCACTGATACACACCAGGTTTCACTGGCGTATTGCAGCACAGATAGTTAACCACCAACCAAACAGATGAATTTAAGAATGTAGAAACATGAATTCTGTCTATCTAACTATGTATTTATGCAAAACACATTGATTGGAAAAAAATATTGCGGATTGAAACTTATTTATGAATAAAACTAAGTTCAAGTCATGCATTCTATTTTGATTAAAAGCACCAAAAGTTTCTTGTCAAACTGTTTCATAGTAGTCTATAGAAGCATAATCCTCGGTCCAGCATTTTGGACATGGTTTTTGTATTTTTCGACAACATAATTAAGTTGTAGCAGCACTAGTCCCATCAGTTAACAAGCCTCCATCTGCCAGGAAGTGTCTGGCAAGCGGAGCAGAGTCCAGCAACAAAAGAGCTTTTCCCTTGTTGCTCCTGTTGGATACAAGCGGGCACTATCCGGGCTATCGTTGCCGTCAACAGGCACTATCTACCCCTTGTAGACTTATGCCGCGTGCCACTATCACACCGGATCGAAGCGAAGTGGAACACAAGTTCGGTAGCAACTACCACGAGCGACGACGACGATGACGATGATGATGATGTTGATGGGGGTAGCAGTTGATTAGAGGGCTTTCCGTTGTTGTAATTGGGGTGATTCACCAACCAGCCACCATAGCGCTTTGATACGGGCCGTTTCCTTCCACGTCGCCAGTGAGAAGGTAGATGGTTCCCACTGCCAACGACTTCTCCTGATTCTGGACTTCTTTGTCGTAAAAAGGAGCCCCAGACAACGAAAGTGAATTAAGAGATGAATAATAGTTTTTATCTCGGCCAATGTGGAGCAGCTTTACGGAACCGGTAGTCTATTTGAGTCACTGTCAGTGTCAGTTGTATGTAGGTGCCCTCGTCGTTGTCGTCGTCGTGAAGGACAATCCGAGATGCCATCTTTTGTCGGACGAGTTGTTCCTATCCGGTGTGCCCGACGACTCGAATGACGGGTTAATTTTCGAAAGCTCTGCAAATCCGAAGGTCGTAAATTTCCTCCTTCTTTGGCGGCTTTCCGGGTTGGTAGGGCGGGCAGAGCAGATGGAGGTAACAAGAGAAAAATGGCTCGTCGTCGTCGTCGCCCTCGGTGGGATTGATGGTGATCATGTTTGATTACTTTGAAAGTTACAGAATACGGGCTCATTGTTATAGTTTTTGCAGTTTATCTGGGTCGTGTCTGTCGTGTTCACTCTGAGTGGTGGAAGAAGAACTTTTGATTACGTGTTCGCTTCCTCGAGATGTAGCTTTGTAGCTTTATTGGTGGATTAAAATTTAAGGAACTTGTAGCATTGCGAAACTCTTTTCGGAATTTGACGGTCTTCAAAATGAGTGAGTACTAAAATTAGAATATCTTGAAGTAGACGAAGCAAAAACAAAAGATTCTCTGACAAGCCAGAAAAATCAATCTTCATTTCAATCTTCTTCAGCCATTCTGAACAAATAATGTAGGCAAGCAAGGTCAAGTTTCAATAGTTGAATTTTGTCATAAACCAAAGAAACCATTACGTTCTATCAGGTCCAGGTGCCACGGTAATTTGGTTGTTGTTAGTGGAAGAGTCAAGTCCAAGGGATGTGTTTGGTCAACGGTTAGGTTAGACATTAAAACAAAATGCAGGAGCAAACTCACTAAATTACACGAATTCCAGATCTTTCGAGACGATACTGTTGACCTCCATTTGTGTCTCCCGGACATCCAGCATCGATATCACCCAAAATTACACAAAAATACGGTACATTGAGATGCTCGTTGGCATAGTCCCCTCGTTCGGCCTATTCTGCACGTTAACCAAATATTCACACAAAGTATGTATGTATGTATGTATGTATGTATGTAGGTAGCCACCATCCTAGCTTGAGTCTTGCTCTGCATGCAGTTCCACTTAACAGTAAAGATTAAACTTCACTACCACTCTGAATTCAACATACCGCTGTATGAATGGCCAAAAGGGGGTGTGGCGGACCCGTAAGTAGAGACACTTACGCGAAATCCGCGGGTTTATAAGAATCTCCTTCCAACAGTATGATCCAACAGGGTGAATAGTGAGATTTAAATTATTTGTCAAGCTTTCTACGGGATGGTTTGTCACAAGAAGGGCGCGTCAAATCCATTGCAACTTTTGGGATAGAAGAACCCATCTACAAGGATGTTACAGTTACTTCTCACCACACTCCGGCTGGCAATCCACTCCGTCGTACAGTTACAACTTCAATGATGCCCAGATGCACCCTCCCAACCCCATATAGTTTTATAGTCATTAGTGTTATTTATTATGATGAAATATAATAGGGGGATTCACTTAACAGCGTAAACTGATTAAACGTCGCGATCACCAAGGCAATCTTTGATTATTTCATTCGCAAAATCATGAAACATTTCAAATAAGCATAAAATCATGGCTTACGCAGCAATTTAATCTGTTTAGTGAATACCCCTAATATTGATATATGGTATAGTCACGATAATGAAATAATGAAATATAGTGTAATGATATTTAATGTAGCGAACTGAATCAGGAATCAATTTGTAGATTATTTTGAATAAGTGTTATTCGTTGGCGAGTCCTTCCACGATCTAGAGGGTAGGGTAGAAAATTGTTGTGGGAATAAAATGTCAACGCTATAGCTCATATATAATCAATAAAATGAACATCATTCAAAAGAATATAGTATAAGTAAAGAAAAGGTAATATACATATTTAAATAAGTCATCTGAATTCAGCATATCGCTGAATTAAGGTCCGAAAGGAGTGTTGCTGGCCCCTAAGTATATTCTCCCGTAAATATACCTGCGGAATTAAAAGAATCTCCTATCAGATGTAAGGGCAAATAATACAATCTACAGCATTCGTTAGGATTTCTACGGTATGGTTTTAAAGTTTTCTAGCGCGTCAAATCAATCCCTATTCACAACTGCGAGATTTGAAGAATCCATGTACAATGATGTAAACGTGTCTTCTCTGCTTACTCTGGCAGGCAATTCACGTAATCCTCCGGATGAAAGTCCAATCATGCCCTGATGCTAATAAGATATAGTTAATTAGTTATATAATAATATTGATGATGCAATATTATATTGAAATATGATATAATCAATAAAATATGGTATGGCAAATGATCAATAATGAAACATATTTTACTGCAACAAAATGAAATAAGGTATAAATTTGTAAATAATTTTAATGTTTGAATATGTGTATATCGCGAATTTAAATTGGAAAAAAAATAAATGATGTTCTAATGCACCCTCCCAACCCGATAAATTTATCTAATCAATAATGAAATGTTCCTATTATAATGCAATGAAATGTAATAAATAATAAATAATTTAATTTTATATATAAATGACATATAATAAAGCGACAATCAACAAGATAGATGATAATTAAAAATATTATTTGTTGACGAGTATATCGAGCTTGAAGGGTACCAATATATTATAATAATAAATATGCAATGATAACCAAAATTCGTCAGCTTATTTGTCCGTTTTTTAGCTATGTAGTTAATAATAATAATAATATAAATAAATAAATAGGGGCTGTCCATAAACCACGTGGTGATGTGGGGGGGGGGTTCGGCCAATGACCATTTTGTATGGACGAATAAAAAAATTTGTATGGACTAATGACCACGCGGGGGGGGTTGTGTTGAGAAGTCCCAAAAAATGACCACGTGGTTTATGGACAGCCCCATATTAATAACATAAAAATAGTTGTTGAAAAAACAGTAGGCGGGCAGTATTACGTTTGCCAGGACAGCTAGTAGCATATAAATATCTAAACGAAAACTCCTATGAGTAATGTGTACCATAAATAATGTAGGAGTATTACAACATGTTGTCTGAGATGAAATAATGAATAGAATTATCCATATGATTGCTTGTTAAAAACGTAGAATGCAATGTGCATCGAGAGGACTAGAATAAAAAAATAATAATAATATACAACATATAATACAAATATAAATAATGGTAATGAATAATAATAATAACCAACCCTGCCTCATATCCCGGTTTAACTAAATATCGTTTTGATATGGTTGGCTTAATTGTTTTATATATGTATGTTTATAATTCAAGCTTGGTTCAGTATAGCTAATCTATCAAAAATGTAATCAAAATAAAAGATTAACGTCAACATAATTGTGGGATACCCTATTATCCGTTAAGAGAATGTATACCCCTCGGTTCATTGCCTGTTGAGGTTCATCCAGTCAGTGCACGTTCATTTCACACACGAGCTTCACCGACGTACACACGCCGAGTATCAACTCGGCCTCTTTCTCCTGTGGACCATCGACCCGGCAAGACGTGCCAAGCAGCTGCTCAGAGTGAGTACCGATGCCGTTGGACAATCCTCTGCTGGACGATAGTCAGACTTGCACAATCGCGGTCCTGCCAGGTTAGCTGCTAATGAGCCATTTTACGAGACGTTTCGGATCAGCTGATCGCTCATTTCATGAATGAAAATTTGACAGGAGGTTGCGCCCAAGCCCGTGAGTGTTAATATCAATATCAACACTGTTGTCGTTTCGTAAAATAGACTATTAGCAACTAGCAAAAATAGACGAACAAAAGGTCCAACATCTTGAGGATTGCTTGACGGGTCGAGATTTGTAACGAAAAAGGTGAAATAGTGATGGAAACAAAACTTTACTGTATCTTCCGTGACGTGAAAGCGGGTCGTTTGGTTGTGCTTGCTGGCGAGAACGGCGAGGGTAGGAGCTGTGTGTGATGGTGTGGTGAAACTTTTTTTTTTCGCATGTTTTTCATACCTCAGTGGATCGCTTTCTGTGTGCGGATGTGGTGGTTAATGGTAAACCTTTGAATGTTTTCGGAGCATGGCAGTCGAGAAGCTCTTGTTACAGACCCGGGCGGTGTGCGGTAACAGAAATGTGCAATTGATTCCGCATTTCGTTCGGTTTGTGATGGAACGCGTAGACGCGTAGGAGTTGCTTCAACGAGTTGGACGCTGTTGGAGTGCAAACTTGTTACCCACTTTCACGATACGGGACGTGTTGTGAAATGCCATGAGTCGGGATGCTCGATGGAAATGAAATCCATGATTGGGATAATTAATCCACTAGATGGGACACTCGGTGAAATACTGAAAAAGAGAAATCTGTCACGAAGAGGGATTCTTTGTGAAGGTTTTAAAATGATTTTCCACGAAGCGGGACGCTCGGTGAAATTCCTCAATTAGAGAAATCTGACACGAGTCGGGCGGGATGCTCGGTGGTGGCTCCAGCCACAAGATGGAACACTAGCTGAAATATTATTAAAATAAACAAAAATCGAAGCGGTGTTATTGTGACGTTTTAATAACGACACGGGACGTGTTGAACGTTTTTGTGGCTACCGGCAGGCTTGATAATCCTCGAAATCAAAAGAGTTTTGGAACATGCTTTAGAGCGGTGTTATGCTTCTGCCTCGTCGCGAGGGAGCGAACGAACCCCAAACAGAGAGGCAATAAAAACTGAGCGAGGAAGAGGGGAACGAAAAAAAGAGCCGATGATTATTTCGGGTTTTTTGAGTGCGATTTTCGCCTCGAGAGTCTTTCTTTGTATGGGAGCGGAACTCCCGAGTGCTTTTTGAGTGTGAGTGGAAGTAGACGTGAGAAACAACAAGCAATTATGAGTGTTGGACGAACTCCTCGTTGCGTGGCAAGCTCGCGCTCGGTGCTATTGAGGATTTGCGTTGTGATTCCTGAGTTTTATTTTCACTCATCAGAAAATCGCCGAAATCGCTTCCTCATTTTCTCGCGAGGGAGTTTCTGTCAAGCCTGGCTAACGATGAAGGAATTAGTTGTGTAATCGTATAGTTTTCCAGTTAGGAAGTGAAAATCAATTGATAAAAGCAAGTGTACAAGTTCACAAATCGACAAACGTTTATTGACGAAAGCTAGAAAGCGCGGTGGCGCTTCTACTAAAACAGTAATTTATGCACCAAACAACTGTAAGTAGCCATCCAGAGTTGGAAAACGTAGAATAATCCTTGATCATTGTGAACTTATGGACGTTCCTAGAGGAATGCATCCCGAGCCTTGCAAAACTAGTTTGATTTCGTAAATGTGCGTGACAGTGAGAACTGCAACTTGTGAGAATGAATGTAATCCATTTTACGAGTCGATTTGGATCAGCTGATCGGTTATTTTATGAGTGAAAGACAGGAGGTTGCATAATAGCATGTGGGGTATAATATCAATATCAGCAAAGTTGCCGATTCGTAGATAGCACATTAGATGAATTTCACACATTTCTACAGACAAACTCTCGTTCAGAGTTCGGCTTTATCAAGCTTTGTCATACACTTAAGTATAATATTGGCACTTCTGGGGTTCGACTCGATACAAGAAATTATTTTGAGTATGTTGGTTTGACAAAAAAAAACAAACAATGTTAGAAAACATGTGTTTCCGTTGGACAACTACTGCAATGTTTGTCGGAAGGAATGAGTAACATTTTACTTTCTTGCAACAATAAGCGACAATGGTTGGCGCACAGAACTATTACGCCTTGTGACACATTTTATAAAAAAAAACATCGTTACGTAACCATACAGAGCCCATACAAATCACTCTTTGTTTAGTCGAGATAGCGGTAATAGCGAGCAAACAGGAGCAAAAATAATGCAAGTATCACGAGCAATAAGAAAAATTGACGATGAAGCAATGAATTCTGTTTCTCCACAGTTCATGCATTCTAGTTATTACGAATAATAAAAAAAAGAAAGTGTTTATGTGAATTCCTTTGCAAAAGTTGGAGATGGCCAATCTACCCCTTTGTGACGTGGTTCATTAGAGGAACACATATTACTTTGATACTCAAACAACATCTAGATGACAAGGAAGATTGATAAGAAAAAATGCCTTCACTGTAGTGGTTTTTAACAAACGCTAACATTTTGCCAAGACATGGGCCACCAGAAGGTTGTCGCCAGAGGGGGTTTTCCAGAGAAAAAGTAAAGTTGATCCTGGTGAGATACCGTTGGAGCTCAACCAAGAGGTCTTGCCGAAAGTATTTATTACATCTTTTTTTTCAATTTGCTATTCTAAACAGAAATGGATGGTACTTGTATCATCCGGATAATGAGAGGTAATTCGAAATATTATAAGAGCTCCAAATTGCCAAAATGCCAAGAAAGACATGCAACTAGAAATGTTAGTTCGTGAGGTGATGGGATGATGAAAGAGCGTCTTGAAAATCTGAACAATATAAGCTGTAAATTTGGAGGAATCGAGCTTTTCGATGGCTCGATGTGACTAAAGCGAATATCATACGTTCGATTTAAACATGGTTGTTCAAACTTGCATTTTCCAGGAAGCAATTGAACTTGCATATGAGGGATGTCAAAACAGTTTTATCGTTTCCTAGAGCAACACGAATACATCCAGAGACACCATGTAAAAACGCAGATTACATACGATGATATCCGGCAAAAAGTCAGCATTACTTTTTACTATGTGAAAAACACTTAAGCCCAGTGTTTCGTGCTCATTTAGTGGAGGGAAGTCTTCTCAGCGGTTGGTGTACGGCCTCATCTTTCGCATGTACGTTGAGTTTCTGATAAATCCATTCAGTGTCGTATAAGTCTTTATAGATTGTCATAGGCCATCTTTTTTTTTAGTTTTTATAAGAGAAAGGAGTAGCTGGGGCTAGCGAGAAGATTACTAAACTACTCATCATTGATCAGCAGTTCTGTTGTTGATGCTATGCCTTGTGAACCTCGCAATGGTAGCCTAAGCAGAGCGTCGAACAATATTCCTTCAAACCAAGGATACGTAAGCTTATCCGGCTACAAAACAAACACACCGCTGGCGGTCTGTGAATATAGTTAGTATACGGTTAAGTTGTGTGACTAGGTGTGATGGTGGCTATATACGGCTGCAGCCTTCGCTGAGAAAATCGAGCAGACTAGTGACAGACTAGCTGATGGACTTATTGAGGCTACAGACGCCGAGGCCGACTCGACTGTATATAACGAACCATCTCATCGGTGTAGTGATGATTATAAAAAGTGTAGTTACAGTGCAGTCATTATGTCTCAGATGTATTTGAATAAAGATGCACCATAGTTATGAAAATATAATGCGTCAATATAGGGTACTAGTTCCCTTATTAAGCATGTGGCTCCCATTTTCATCCTACGAAAAACAAAGGATTTAAGCGTTGTTTGTTTTGTTTCTTATTTTTGTATTTTTTGTTAGAAGTGAGCACGCATGAAAACAAAAAGAACGGAATCAATCGGTGGCGTAATCTCTTGTTTTCGAATAGGATGAATATGGGAGCATGAGATTACTGATGGAACATATACCCTAATTCTCGGGATAAATAATCTTGAAATATTTTGATGATTTTGAAATCATAATCAAACCAGACCAGGATGTGTCCTGATAATTATGTTCAATAACTTGAACATACCTAATTTTCATAATTCTAGTGAGAATGAGGGGAATTATGTATACAAAAAAAAATAAGGGAGCTCCAATACATGTTACAATATGTAATAACTTCATCAACAAAAGATTCGTAGAAAACGTATATTATTATGCCGGCAAATTTTTTGAAGGTTTATGTAATATTCTTAGTAGTTTCCGGAAATATTTTTGCTTGGCTTTGGTAATGCACTTTGAAAACTTGAGTTGCTGAACGATCACCAATAAAGTCGATCATCAAAATTTCCCAGATTCTAAGCGGTTATTTTTTTCCTGATTTTTTCCATTTTGAAAAGCAAAATACACGAAGAACTATTATCGTAAGCTAGCGGGAAAAAAATAAATCGGTGATACCAAAGAAAAACTGTTTGACAGATGTATTATCTTTGCATCATCAAGCTGAAGTCTGAACTTGCTCTGTAAGAAACGAAATTTTCTTATGCGAAGCAAAAGTCTGGATAGTAACTGTTGCGTTTCTTCTGCAGTACCCATTTTTTTTAAAGAGGGAGTGGGATGTGGGATACCGTATTATCCGTTAGAGAATATATACCCCTCGGTTCATTGCCTGTTGAGGTTCATCCAGTCAGTGCACGTTCATTTCACACACGAGCTTCACCGACGTACACACGCCGAGTATCAACTCGGCCTCTTTCTCCTGTGGACCATCGACCCGGCAAGACGTGCCAAGCAGCTGCTCAGAGTGAGTACCGATGCCGTTGGACAATCCTCTGCTGGACGATAGTCAGACTCGCACAATAATATAATAGTTGCAGTTGGATCTAATTTTAAAGTTTTATCTTTTGTTGGAATACGAGAAAGCTAAGCGATTTCACCCTTCTTTCAAATAATCCGCGACTTCTGAGACTAAGAAAGGGTAATCCACGATATATACAAATTAACTGAAAAATAGTCAATCTGCAACCTCCTATATCATAGAACGCTAGCAGTGGTAGTAGATAATAAAACATCCGGGAATCACAGATCAACAATAAGCATCAGAAATAAGCATAGAAAACGAGATGTCAGTAATAAATTCTGGCATCCCTGTGTACATTTCCTAAAAACACACCAACACCACCCGTACCTCATAAATGAATCTTTCTTTGCCTCCTTCACCCACTCACTACACTACTACAGAAAAGATCGACTAAGCCGCACGCTCGAGCTCTACGATATTACTGCAACCAACCTAACCTCACGAATGGGTAAGGATGCAATGAGAGTATATTATCATTAGATTCTCAATGGTAAAGATGGCTAATATGAACCTACGCTGATGAAAAGAAATGGAAATTAATTAAATTATGTCGTCACTGTACAAGCTCTCGGCTCCCATACTTGTCACACACAATTTACCTGCACCAATCTGATCAAGCCAGACTTGCGCACGGCCGAACCCGACCAACCGCCAGGTGGTGTTAGAAAGCTAGCTAATGATATTGAGTAACATCCCGCGCCCGTCCCCCAACACGCGTCTTCTAGCCTTCGCAATCAGAACGATGATGGAAAATGTCGCACCTCGCCGCAAACGACACACCGCTCAGACGACACACCTTTGCCTTCTCCTGCCTCATGTATCAATTGATAATACACTAAGGTCTTTTTTTACACGGGGGATACGTCCCGTGTAAAAAAAACCGTGTAAAAAAAACGTGTTAATTCGCGAATCCGTGTAAAAAAACCGTGTTAATTCGCGAATCCGTGTAAAAAAAAACCGTGTTAATTCGCGAAACCGTGTAAAAAAATACCGTGCTAATTCGCGAAACCGTGTAAAAAAATACCGTGCTAATTCGGGAATCCGTGTAAAAAAAAACCGTGTTAATTCGCGAAACCGTGTAAAAAAATACCGTGTTAATTCGCGAAACCGTGTAAAAAAATACCGTGCTAATTCGGGAATCCGTGTAAAAAAAACTGAGGGAAATCTGAAAATATTTGAAATGTCCTCACCTTCAGATATCCGAGGTTTGTTTTAGAGAGTAAAAAGAAAAAGGGGGGGGGGGGGGTAGTAGTAAGGGTTGAATCTAGGGGTTAGTGGGGAAGGGGACAAGGGATGGGCTATGGGGAGCAGAGTGCATACTGTTTCCAAGAAAGATCGTAGAGGATATTTTGGGGTGATAAAGACTGTCTAGACGGACGAAACGAAGGATCAAGGAGACTGTCAACACTCTACAGGTCCACGGAGCTAGGTGGTGTAGAGAAAGATGTTCCAGGACACCCAGGAACTTTCGCGAGTAAAGGCTTTGATATCTACGAGCGTAATCGATTGATTGTTGTTACATCGCTGATACTGTTCTACATCCTACAGGTATACGGAGCATTGTTCTGTAAATAAATCATTTTCAAACATGACCTCCAATTTTGATCTCCAAGAACTTCCGCGAGTAAAGGCCAGAAGATCCACAAACATAGCCAATAATTTCTTGCTACATGCGTTGTAACATCCCAGAGGTCCATTGAGCGTTGTACTGAAGAGTATTCATTTCTAAAGACATACTAGGTCTTCCTTGAACTTCCGCGAGTTAAGGCCTTAAGATCTACAAGCGTACTCAATGAATTGTTGTTACATTTATAATACATTGTTACATGCTACAGGTCCAAGAACAATTTTTCTGTAAGGAACTAATTGTCATAGATGTTCTAGGTCCTCCAAGAACTTCCACGAGTAAAGTTGTTACATTTGAGATTGTTTTGTAAAAGTTAAGCTATCTGATCAGCCATCAAGAAAATATTGTTACCCTAAATAAGTCATTAAGCACACTGCTCCGCACATCACAACTGGAAAACCCCTGAATACGTTCCACACTCCACCCTTCAACCGAAGCAGCAGCTTGACATAGCAACCAACGATCGCAACACATGCTCAAATAGCCGCGTCACATCTCCGCACGATAGAGCGTCGACAGCGAAGCAGAAGGAGAAATTGAAGCACATAAGGAGACTGCTGCCGTCAGTAAATAACATCCACGCTATACTGCATCCACACATTGTCACCTCCGAGAGAGGATTTTCTTTACCCTCGGCGCAGCGCGTCATCACGCACACAATCAGGGCTCGGCGGTAAGACGATCAAACGATCGCACTGCATTCAGTGTCATCTAGCCCACTTCGTCGTCCGCACGTAGCAGTTCGAAGCTGTCGCGGGGTTTTATCGAACAAAAATTTGCCTGCAATAAAATTGCAAGAGTGCGCGGGTGCAAAAAGTAAAATCAAAATCCGAGTGCGGTGCGAGAAATTTCGCTGCTGGAAGTGAGCAGTCAGCTTCCCAGATCAAGGTATGCGCAATTTGACGGTGAAGTTGTAATGAGCTAATGGCCATCTTGATGACAGGTTAATTCCCCGGACGGCAAAACGCTAGTCGCAGCTATTGTAAGCGTCGCCATTTTGAAAGCGCGAGAGTAGGATCGACACGTGAGCTTCGACAAATGTGAGTAAAGTGCAGATCTTGAGCAGAATGAAAGTTAAACAGTTTTTTTTCGTCTAGACGGACGACTAGTGGCCAGATTGCGCTAAACTAATTTGCAAGCGACACGTTTCACGGTCGCACGGAACACCAGTGCGAGTGCATCTCATCCCGGCATCGCCAGCCAAGAAGCCAATCGATAAGAAGAAGACAGCAAAAGCCTTCCATTGGAAGTAAGTCAATCTGCCGTTCCACGTGACACGCAGGAAGCTAATAGCCTGGTGCCGTAGGGCTTTTGTTTTCCATTTTGCAGTTTCGACGTCCAGCACAGCAAGCGTCGTCGGTCCGAACAGGACGATTGACGCCACGCGTCCGGAAGATAGGACAGCGGGCTCGAAAGGTCAGCAACGTCGGTGCATCACATAGGTCGCTGGAAGCGCGGCTCAGTGGAACCAGGCAGCATCCCCGGTGGTAACCGAGATACGACGTAAGAGCGTCGATAAGAGCAGGTCAGTCAAGCCGGTGTGAGCGTCGACGAAGCCAGGATGGTGAGTCAGCAGGACGTCAGTGGGGTAGCGGTGGAAGGCAGGGCGCGCCCTGCAGTGCAGTGAGTAAAGCAATGCAACTTTAGTTATTAAGCTATCAAGAGAGATCGCAAGGGCATTGAAGATAGGAGGACCAGTCAGGAGTAGGAGAATGATGGCCAGTTAATAAATTTGTTAACTATGATCAGTTTGTGTTGGGATTTATTTGTTGTGTGCGCATTCCCTTAAGAGCTTTCCGGGGCTCATCGAGGCTGTGTTATTCCCCTCGATAGTCATCCACAACAAAGTCCTGAAGATCTACAAACGTTGTCAATGGTTTGTTGTCACATTACTGATACAGTGTAGCGTCCTACAGGTCCAGGGAGCATAGTTGTGTAGAGAAATAATTTCCACAGATGATCTAGGACCTCCAAGAGCTTCCGCGAGTAAAGGCCTTAAGATCTACAAGCGCTATCAATGGTTTGTTGCAACATTACTGATATATTGTAGCGTCCTACAGGTCCAGGGAGCATAGTTCTGTAGAGAAATAATTTCCACAGATGATCTAGGACCTCCAAGAACTTCCGCGAGTGAAGGCCTTAAGATCTACAAGCGTAATCAATGGATTGTTGTTACATTTCTAATACCTTGTAACATGCTACAAGTCCATGAACCATTTTTCTGTATAGAAATAATTTTCACAGATGTTCTAGGTCCTCCAAGAACTTCCATGAGTAAAGACCTGAATATCTACAAGCGTTATTAATGGTTTGTTGTCACAATACTAATACATTGTAGCGTCCTACAGGTCCAGGAAGCCTAGTTCTGTAGAGAAATAATTTCCAATGATAATCTAGGACCTCCAAGAACTTCCGCGAGTAAAGGCCTTAAGATCTACAAACGTTATCAATGGTGTGTTGCCACATTACTGTTACAGTGTAGCATCCTACAGGTCCAGGGAGCATAGTTCTGTAGAGAAAAAAAATCCAAAGATGATGTAGGAGCTCCAAAAACTTCCGCAAGTAAAGGCCTTAAGATCTACAAGCGTAATCAATGGATTGTTGTTACATTTCTTATACGTTGTAACATGCTACAGGTCCATGAACCATTTTTCTGCATAGAAATAATTTCCACAGATGTTCTAGGTCCTCCAAGAACTTCCATGAGTAAAGACCTAAGATTTATAAGCGCTATCAATACAAGTTCCCAAGAACTTCCGCGAGTTTAGACCTGAAGATCTACAAGCGTTATCAATGGTTTGTTGTCACATTACTGATACAGTATAGCGTCCTAAAGGTCCAGGGAGCATAGTTCTGTTGAGAAATAATTGCCAAACATCTTCTAGGTACTCCAAGAACTTCCATGAGCCGCAAGAGTACTTGGAAGACATAAAGCATTCTTGGAAATCAAGACTCTACAGAACTGTCTTCCATGGACCTGTAGGATGTTGCACCGCATCAGTAATGCAACAGAAGTCCATTGATAATGCTTATTGATCTTAAGGCCTTAACTCGCGAAAGATCTTGGATTAACTAGAAAATCTTTGAAAATAACTTCTCTATAGAACCGTGATCCATAAATCTGTATAACATCATATAAGTAATGTAAAAGCAATTGATTAATTACGCTAGTAGATTCAGGCCTTTACTTGCGGAAGTTCTGGATGACCAAGAACACGTTAACGGAATCTTGCGCCAAGGACCTGTAGTAGACGTGTGCGCCGAAGCAATTTTCACCGGCGGCGGCGTGTATAGTAATTCGTCCTATACGGGGGCGGCGGCGGCGGCGTAATCGGCGTGACCAAAATTTTAAATTATTTTTTTAGTGAAGAGCAAATTCTAGTCATTAAAAAAACGTCAATACAGAACAATTTCTTTCTTGTATCTAAATTACAATTTTCATCTATTTTGTGTAAACGGTTTAAACGTATGTCAATCAGAGGTTTCAATAAAAACTATCCTCATAAGAACTATGCTATAAATTTCAGAGAGTACCCTTGAGGACGTTTACCAGGAAATTTATAAAGGATTCCTCTAGATAGAAATTCACAACGTCGCACGTCTCGTCTAAGGATATTCTTTAATAAAACTCATTTTAGACCAGTATAGTCATGGTAAAATTCGAAATGTTTGTAGGTGTTCTGTTAGGGTGCTTTTCAGGAATTACTCCAGGGATTCTATCAGGAGTTTCTCCAAAAAATTCTGAATAGGGTTCCTCTAAGGGGCTTCCTAGAAGATCCTTAGATATTCCTCCACAAGTGGGATCGTAAACTTCTCTAGAGATTTTTAGAAACCTTTCTTCAGGAATTCTTTAGAATTCACTTCAGGATTTATTTCTTAACGTTTCTCCAAGAATATCTTCAGAAATTCTTTTTGGAATTATTGCACAGCATTCTCCAAATTTCAGAGACTCATTGAAAAAAAAAAAAATAACAATTTTAGAAAATTCTTTGGTGATTCTTTTGCGAATACTTCACAAGCTCCTCTATTTAGAAGTATGTCCATAAGTTCTTTCAGGGTTTGTTCCAAATCACCCTTAAAAAAATCATTAGGAGATTTATTTAAGAATTCTTCTAGTATTTTTGTCTGTAATTTCTTTATGGATTTCCGAAGATTTTTTTCAAGGATTCTTTCAGAAACTTATCAGAGGTGTCCTTTAGAAATGCCTTCAAGGATTTTTAGAAACTTCTTCAGTATTTTTTCCTTGATTTTTCCCAAAAAATTCTCATAAAATTCTACTTAAAAATCCTCTAAATCCATCTCAGGACTTTTTTTCCTACCCCTCTATTGGGGAAATTAAGCCACTTCGTCCAATTAACTTTTGTGTCGAATCTCAGGAGTTCCTCCAGGTATTCCCCAAGGACTTCTCCAGGAGCTATAAACGATTGTTTCTAAAATAGTTTCAATAAAATTTAATCTCATCAGAAATTTATTTAAATATTTCCTTCAGGTAACCCTCGAAGAGTAACTCCAACATAATTTACGTTATCTCATAAAATAATTCTGTAAAAATCTGTGGAGGAATATCTCAAACCGCTGAGAATTCTTCGAAAATTCTGAAAATAAAAATAACAAAAAATCCATGGAAAAGGTAATCTTTTACTGAAAATTATAGGAAACGCTTAAACTACTGAAGGAGTCTCAAGTAATATTTCAAAAGGAATTCCTTAGTAAGATTTAAATGGAGTTCATGGAAGAATTTCTGAAAAAATCCTTGGAGGAATTTCTGAATAAATTGTCTTTCTAATTTTTGAAGAAATCCCAGAAAATATTCTTGAACGAAGCCCTTCAAGATTATGTGAAACTATCTTAGGGATTTTTCTGAAATGGTTCTAGAAAGAGTTGCTAAAGAAAATGCTGAAAACTCTCCCTCGGAAACCCGTGATTGAACTCCTACAAGGATTTATTAAAAAATATTTAGAAACATTCCAAGAGAAATGTCTTACCAAATTCATGGAGGATGTTCTGAAAGAATTCCAGGAGGAGTTCATGAACATATTTTTAAAGAAAAACTTTAACAGTAAAGGAAATTTCCAAAGAAATTACCTATGTAACAACAATTGATTGAATACGCTAGAAAATGTAACAACAATTGATTGAATACGCTAGTAGATCTTCAGGCCTATACTCGCGGAAGTTCTTGGAGGTCCTAGAATATCTTGGAAAAGTACGTCTCTACAGAACTATGCTCTAAAGACCTGTAGGATGTTGCACCGTATCAGTAATGTAACTAAAATCCATCGATTACGCTTGTAGATCTTAAGGCCACTACTCGCGGAAGTTCTTGGATGCCCTAAGATGTCCTTGAAAATTACCTATCTTCAGAACTATGTTCCATGGACCTGTAGGATGTTACACCGCATCAGTAATGTAACTACAATTCATCGATTACGCTTGTAGATCTTAAGGCCACTACTCGCGAAAGTTCTTGGTTTACCTAGAATATCCTTGAAAATAACTTCTCTTCAGAACTATGCTCCATGGACCTGTAGGATGTTACACCGCATCAGTAATTTAACAAAAATCCATTTATTACGGTTGTAGATCTTGAATTCTTTATTCGCGGAAATTCTTGGATGACCTAGAGCATATTTGGGGATTTTTTTTTCCACAGAACTGTGCTCCATGGATCTGTAGGATATTACACCGCATCAATAATATAGCAAAAATAATTGATTACGCTCGTAGATTTTCAGGCCTGAACTTTCGGAAGTTCTTGGATGTCCTAGAATATCTTTGAAAACTACGTCTCTACAGAACTATGCTCTAAGGACCTGTAAGATGTTGCACCGTATTAGTAATGTGACTACAGTCCAACGATTACGCTTGTAGATCTTAAGGTCTTTATTCGTGGAAGTTCTTGGATGCCCAAGAATATCCTTGAAAACAACATCTCTTCAGAACTGTGCTGCATAGACATGTAGGATGTTACACCGTATCAGTAATGTAACTGCAATCCATAGATTACGCCTGTAGATCTTAAGGCCACTACTCGCGGAAGTTCTTGGATGCCCTAAGATATCCTTGAAAATAACTTCTCTTCAGAACTATACTCCATGGACCTGTAGGATGTTACACCGTATCAGTAATTTAACAAAAACCCATTTTTTGCGGTTGTAGATCTTGAATTCTTTATTCGTAGAAATTCTTGGATGACCTAGAGCATATTTGGGAAGTTTCTTTTCCACAGAACTATGCTCCATGGATCTGTAGGATATTACACCGCATCAATAACATAGCAAAAATAATTGATTACGCTCGTAGATTTTCAGGCCTGAACTTTCGGAAGTTCTTGGAGGTCCTAAAATATCTTTGAAAACTACGTCTCTACAGAACTATGCTCTAAGGACCTGTAAGATGTTGCACCGTATTAGTAATGTGACTACAGTTCAACGATTACGCTTATAGATCTTAAGGTCTTTATTCGCGGAAGTTCTTGGATGCCCTAGAATATCCTTGAAAACAACATCTCTTCAGAACTATGCTGCATGGACATGTAGGATGTTACACCGTATCAGTAATGTAACTACAATCCATCGATTACGCTTGTAGATCTTAAGGCCACTACTCGCGGAAGTTCTTAGATGCCCTAAGATATCCTTGGAAATAACTTCTCTTCAGAACTATGCTCCATGGACCTGTAGGATGTTACACCCCATCAATAATATAGCAAAAAATAATTGATAACGCTCGTAGATTTTCAGGCCTGAACTCTCGGAAGTTCTTGGAGGTCCTAGAATATCTTTAAAAACTACGTCTCAACAGAACTAGACTCTAAAGACCTGTATGATGTTGCACCGTATCAGTAATGTAACTAATTACGCTTGTAGATCTGAAGGCCTTTATTCGCGGAAGTTCTTGGATGCCCTAGAATATCCTTGAAAACTACGTCTCTACAGAACTATGCTCAATGGACATGTAGGATGTTGCACCGTATCAGTAATGTGACTACAATCCATCGATTACGCTTGTAGATCTTAAGGTTTTTATTCGCGGAAGTTCTTGGATGCCCTAGAATATCCTTGAAAACAACATCTCTTCAGAACTATGCTGCATGGACCTGTAGGGTGTTACACCGCATCAATAATATAGAAACAATTAATTGATTACGCTCGTAGATTTTCAGGCCTGAACTCTCGGAAGTTCTAGGAGGTCTTAGAATAACTTTGAAAACTACGTCTCTACAGAACTATGCTCTGAGGACCTTTAGGATGTTGCACCGTATCAGTAATGTGACTACAACCCATCCATTACGCTTATAGATCTTAAGGCCTTTATTCGCGGAAGTTCTTGGATGCCCTAGAATATCCTTGAATAAAATTACTTCTCTTCAGAACTATGCTCCATGGACCTGTAGGACGCTGAACCATACTCCAAAAATCACCTTTAGGAAACCCCCCATTTAACCCCTCCTAGCCCCCCATATATTAACCCCCCCCCCCTCCTTCAAGAAACAGACCCCCCACCCATCCCTTTCCTGCAGACCTCTTACATCATCATCTGCCTTCACCTCATACCACTTTTCAACTCCCTTGCAACCCTTTCCCATAAATCCCATTTCTTCCTTTTAGTAAAAGTTCCCTTCTAGACACTTAGCGCGAGGAAGTTGAAAAAACCGTGTTAATTCGCGAAACCGTGTAAAAAAAGCCGTGTAAAAAAAAACCGTGTAAATAAAAACCGTGTAAAAAAAGACCTTAGTGTATATCTGCAGCGTGACGCAGCAAGCACTGAGTCCGCACCAATCTGATCAACAGTTCCACCTTTTATGCCATTCATGATTACAGCACTAGCAAGTTGCACTCCACAGAAAGATGTCACGCGTCATCATGCAATCAAGAACAAAATAAAAATCATCGAAACCTTAACATACACTACCACACCTTCCGTTTCTTTCACATTCCATCCCACACACTCTTCACTTCGCGCTATCAGACATGTGTATCCGCATACGCACACACTTTCATTAACCGGGAATGATCGTTTTCAACCAACACAAACATGAAAATACTTCCTTTGAGAGCTTTTTCTTCGGTAGCCATATTTGATGCTGCAGAACACCCGAAATTAAAAATCATTTTTTCGTTAATTTGAGCCACTGCATTCATTTCACAATGCAATCTATACACCTAGCTAAGCACTCTTTATCCGGTAAGCAATCCCAAGTAACAATCCTTATTCTATTTGGTTTTATTTGTTTTTATCATAGTTTTATCGGAACATTGCATATTCTAGTTGATCTTATCGGAGTTTCAGCTGAGCACAACTATTCTTCGTCAATATGTGGTTTTAAAAACACCCCCAAGAATTCTTGAGGTTCTGTTCATAAAACCATAAACACAACAAGAACTGTTGAACTTATTTTCAGTTTTATAAGGTTCTTGTAGTTATCTTCAATCATTCGTTCTTGATCAAGAGCAACTGTTCTCGCATAAGAACAGTTTGGTACATGAAAAATACAAGAAAAAACTCAAGCATCGGATTTTGATTCTCATCGTTCCATTATTGCTGCCAATCAAGAACACCCACCCGGAAACCCAACCGCGACGCGGTGCAGTGTCAAGTTCCTCCGGTTGCAGCATCCGAAATGAGGTGGGTATGGTCTTCCAGGACGTCGATTCCCGTGCAATCAGGGTTTCAATCATCGATCTTCAAAATCAACAACTACTTATCTGTTGGAAGTGCTGACCGGAGGAAGGCACTGCACCGCATCAAGGCCGGTTATCGAAACAGGTCTGCCTGGTTGGCAACGGTACCGGGCTGATAATTAAATTCATCGGACGGGATTCACAAAAACACCGCGGTGCGATAATTTATTGTTTGTTTACAATGTGGCGTACATGATTTATGACGTTCTTGGTGGAGTTTGCATAAACCTACATCAAGAACGTTATAAACCTGAGTTCTCTTGAGTAATACTTCTTACCCTTGCATAAGATGAAATAAATTTAAGACGTTCTTGATGGAGGCCAACCAGGCTGCATTGAGAACGTTATAAATCCTAGTATTCTTGAGTTATGCTTTTAGCTCTGGCATGAGTTGAAATAAATTTAAGACGATCTTATGGTGATGTTGATTGAAACCATCGATGATGGACCGACCACCAGCCTAGATTTCAATGGAAGCCATGTTGAGAAAACTCATGAGAAATGTTCGCATGACCAGGAATAATATTTTTAAATATTTTATTAGTGCGTTATAATGGAAGCGCGTTGCAATTTTTGGAAGTATCTTGCAACATATATACGATGAATTTTGCTTGGCATTTGGCATCCTTGTTACACCACGGAATATTTCCAATTTGTGTAATAAATTAATCCCGATTACAATAA
Organism: Aedes albopictus; assembly: GCF_035046485.1. Classification (NCBI taxonomy): domain Eukaryota; kingdom Metazoa; phylum Arthropoda; class Insecta; order Diptera; family Culicidae; genus Aedes; species Aedes albopictus. The sequence continues at coordinate 98,303,918 of NC_085137.1, read as the reverse complement.
TGTGTCATTTTCATTGTGTTTTTAATTTCAATTTAATTCACCAAACTTTTCTGTCGACATAAAAGCTGCATCAGCAACAACACTTACAAATTTATTATCGTTTTATCGTGCACTTGAAGAACTCTACAAGGAGAGAGCAATTCGCCTTGAGGACAACTTGGGAAGTACAACAAGTTTTAAGAGAAATTTAAAAACAACTCTCCAAGGGCATCTTAGGATGGGCCTCTTTGGTCTTATGGCGGGTTTATGGTTGAGTTGATGTCGTTTTGCAGAGCAATTTGGTTTATGCATGGTTTTAAAGAACAGGTGTTGAAGAATACTTCAAAAGCATTATAAAATTAATTTTGTTACTTGGGTAAGACTTAGGCATATTTGGAATCACTTTTCACAACAATTTCTTGAAAAATATCGGACACTGCTCCCTCCACATGTTACTGAGGCAGTGCGCCCGAGCGAACTAACCAAATATTCACACAAAGTTCACAAAAATACGAACATAATGCATAACTGGAGGCCTACCGGGGCCCGTGGCGCAATTGGTCACTGGGATTCGATCCCAGCCCCGGCACTTTCGTCAGTTGCTGAGAGCAGCTGACACTGACCCCTTGCTATCCCCCATCTGAGCCCATGGCTTAGTTGCCATCGGCGAACGGCAACTCATTCTTCTTCTTCTTTTATGGCTCTACGAAATCAAATTAGTGTTCTATGACCACTTCCACAGTTGAGCGGATACAAATTTCATTTTGACTTCTTATTAATTAATATTCCTTTGATGATGATTAACCTGGGCTTGTTAGGGGTTAGGGAAAAGAAAATCGTCAAGTACAAGTCATTGAAAACGACCTTACAGTTGAGGTCGAAATACGTATCTGTCAAAGGATGCAAATTCTTAGTGGAATTCAAAGTCACAGTACTTAACACGATTTCTTTTTACTTAATATTCCTTTGCCAATGATCATTTTTATATCTGTATTATCGAGATTTTTAGTTCATCTCGGGACCCATGCTTTACTTCCCTTCCGAAGGAAGAACTCACATTTTGCGAGTTTGTCGGGAGTGGGATTCGATCCCAGGTCCTCGGCGTGATAATCAAATGTTCTAACCACCGCACCAGGTCCGTTCCACTCCAATGACCATTTTGCATTCTATGTGGCGGACAAAAAGACACTGTATACCCAATGAGAGTATATTACAGGTGAGGAAGAAGAAGAGATGGCTATGTATTAGTAAGCAAAGAAAAATGTAAACACAAATAGTGACGTCACTATTTGACACGCGTTCTTATGGGAGCTCGCTTTGCTTGTAGTAGTGACATGTTTTGCACCAAACACGGATCTCACGCACACAAAGCATCTCTTCCACACCTCCATTATACTCTCATTGCTGTATACCCAACAAAGCTACAGGGGATAGACAAAATGATCGGGACATGTAAAATATTCACTTGTCAAAAAATGGTCAAATCTGTAACTTTTTTAAAAGTGCATCAAAAAATCTAAAATTGTTGCTGTAAGTTGATCATCTAGTTGTGTATTAATGGTCCAATTTTTGCAAAGATCGTACTATTCAACATGAAGTTAGGAAGATTCTAGAAAAAGTCATAATTATTCGACAGCCAACTTTGCCAACAGCCAAGTTTTATATCTCCGGATTCAATGAACCAAATGCAATGAAATTTTCAGCATTTATTACTTATATGATTACCTTTGAAAAATCTAAAATTGTTCACACTAAAGGAAATTTTAGCGTTTAGATTTTTTTTCTGATACAAAACCAAATTAGCGAAAATTTCAACATTGTTTCAAAATTCGAGATGGTAATTATGGTTTATTTGAATTTCCGAATTGACTTTAATATGAATATGTTTTGAAAGGAAGTAACAAAATAACCAGCAATAAATTTGAAAAGTAATGGAAAGCATTTTAAAATAAGACCAATTTACTACAAAATCATAAAATAAATTAAATCGCTGTAACTTTTTTTCTTATTGATAATTTTCAGTTTAATTAGGCTTTTTTTAAAATTCATTATATGAGTCATAAACGCTTAAAATTTCATTGTATTCGGTTCATTGAATCCGGAGATATAACAGTTCAAAGTTGGCTGCCGGATAGTTTTGACTTTTTTAGAATCTTCCTAACTTCAAGTAGAATAGCCCGATCTTTTCCAAAATTGGTCCATTGATACACGAACACGACTAGTTGATCCACTTACAGTAAAAATTTTAGAGTTTTCGATGCACTTTTCAAAAAGCTACAGCTTTTTGACCATTTTTTGAAAAGAGTAAAATTTGCCTGCCCCGATAATTTTGTCTATCCCCTGTAGCTTTGTTCGGTATACAGTATGACCCATAAAAAAATGCGACAGTTTTCAAAGTCATCGTTCCCCTACTTCGAACTGATTAACCTTGCATGTATCTATTGGATAGTATAGTAGAGCCACTTATCTGATAATGGCAAAGGAACATAGACTGACTTCATGCACATACCTTTGGAAATATAACGTTGAACATATGGATGTCGAAATCGTCCACGCGCCAGAGGCCGTTTTTTAAGGATATAATTTTCTTTCAATTGCTTTCAATCACATTCAATAAAATTTTATTTTCAAAATAGTACTTTTATGGCCGGATAAGGTCTTCAGGAGTTCGTTGGTTCGTCGGACAAGAACGAAAAAAATATTAACTTATAAATTAAGAGACATTTTGTGAAAATTGAATTATTTGACAAATGATAATTTTTAGAAAATATTATGTTTTAAGCATGAAATTGTTTTTAAGTACTTAGTATTTGTACCTATCATAAGGGGCTGTCCAAAAACCACGTGGTCATTTTTTTGGGACTTTTCAACCCCCCCCCGCGTGGTCATTGGTTCATACAAAATTTTTTATTTGTCCATACAAAATGGTCATTGGCCGAACCCACCCCCCCCCCCCTCATGATCACGTGGTTTATGGACAGCCCCTAAAGGTAGGTTTATATGCCTTCATCGACAAAAAAATGTTTTGAAAAATGTTCAAACAGTGTTAAGTTTTTTAATAATTTATCTTAAATACGGTTTTCAATATGTAGCATCTTTTTTAGTTTTTGTTTACAAAACATTTGAAATTATTTTTGAAATATTTTACAAACATGGGCGTTTCAAAGAGTACATATTTATTCATGGTTTCCATATGTTTAAATGTTTTTATCTAAGTTCATTTTGCTCTGAAAATTAGAGGAAAACTTGATTTTATTTAGAAATTGTTAACAATCATAAGGTATCCCATATACGTAACCAAAGAATATTTTGACAAAAATTTTAGAGATCCTGTATGACAAAGACCTCCTTATTGTATCCTAATCCAAAAAAGTTTAATTCATTAGGATTATTTCATTAAAAATCATCAAATACCGCAAAAAAATGGAATGTCGCATTTTTTTATGAGTCATACTGTACAGTGTCCCCTGTACTTACCGCTTTGGCTGTATGGGTCACATAACTACAAAAAATTTGATTGGTGTTATTTAAACAGGTAGTGGTTGTTGGCATAATAGTTACCAACAATATCATCAGATATTTTCTCTTCATCCGACTTTTATATTCTTTTGAAAATATTGCCATTACCATGTTGTTGATCAATAAATCATATCATGGGCTTGATATGATCTTGAGAACAGCTGTTTTTTTTTTTGAATTGATGGCGTCGCATTATCATTTGGGAGCGTCCATAAATGACGTAGCTTTTTAGAGGGAAAATGGGAGTTTCATGGGAGTTCCAGAAGTTTTGGAGGGGATCCTGGGGGTTCTGGTAAGCTTTCAAGGGGGGTTTCGTGTATGTTTTAGAGGCATATAAAGGCATTTAAGGAAGTTTCAGGAGTTTAACTTGGCGAAAAATGTTTAGAATGAATCGAACCCATAATAATCTCATTATAACATAAACGTATAACCCACATTACGGGAGGTCCCAACTTATTCTATTTATCTGTTTTCAGAGTATATTACGTTGGCATGATTTTGTTCTCCTTTTAAAAGTAACTGGATAGATGAATCTGACAGGTGAACCAAAATATGTTCACACCTGATTATGTTGAACATATTTTGGCCATACCTCAAACCACCATTTTAGTAAATATTATCGCTCCACCGAGCTTAACCCTTATGTGGCCGGCAGGGTACCCGGGTACCCGGGTACCCAGCACCCATTTAAAATACACGGTGTAGAAAAAAGCAAAAAGTTTGTCGGCCACATAACGGCTAAGAACGCTTTATGTTGAGTTCTTACAAGGCCCTAACTACATCCACATGAAATAAAGATGCATTTGTAAAACTTAATACCTCTTCGAAGCTGACTACAAATTTGTCACCTTCTTTGCTTTTGCTGTTTTTTCCATGCATTTTATTGGAAGTGAAAACATTTTCTCCATTTTTGACTCTGAACAGCATATTTAACTGACATCCAAAATAAAGGTCACCACATAGTTGAATACATTTCGTGTTCCAATAAAAATTTACCAAGATATAGGGTCTGTGTCAATTGGCGAATTAAAATTAATTTCCACTTAAACTTGACAGTTCGATAATTATTTCCTTATGAGAACTGCCCTTATGTTGAACTGTCAAATTTAAGTAAAAATTAACTTTAATTCGCCAATTGACACAGACCCTTAGTAGAGATTATATGATTAATATCATAAAACTTCCTAGGTGGGCCAAAATACCTCCACTACCCTATCCAACTTCCGTGATTATGTAGATTTTTGTTCTGGAATAATCTTTTTCTTATTTATTTTTGCTAACCTAACGTTAAATTTATTTTTTATTTTTTTTACTTGAAAATATTGATCAACATAGATTTTTCGGTTATTTTAATAAAGTGGCCCACTGTGCATTTTGTGAGCATTTTAGAGTATAAGTGTTTTCGGAAGAAATGTCAAAAATAGCAGAATGAACAACTTTGCAGAAAAAAGATTTCTTCTAGGCCGCTTCTATGAAAAGCTAAAACTGATCTAGATCAGTTTCAACTTGTCTAGATCAAATATCGTGTAACCAGATTTTAGTAAGAAAGACATCAAATCTCTAGGAGGGATATCCAGAGCACTGGAGGTTTTGTCTGTCAATAAAAGCGTTCGGCCCAAGTTTGTTTTGCCCCGTCGTCTTTCACCTAAAGTGAATGAGTTTGTGGGAAGTTATCAATTCAATATGGAATTAAAGCTTTCATAATACTCTAAAAAACTCTCCCTACCAGAGCTTATACGTAGTCCTCAAAAGTTTGATTGAATTGATCGTTGCGCTTTGATCAGATTGGTGAAGTTTGGCGATATTGCTACGACCATATTTTTAACATCTAAATATGTGCCAGAGCCTCTTTTTGCATCCAATTTCAAAACTTTAAAATTTTGATTCTCAGCCGTTTCTCAACGAAAGCTAGTGAAATGTTGACAGGTGATCACAAAATCCTTCTAGTTTATGGATCCGGGATCATGATTCTGTTTTTTTTTGTTGTTCTGGATTTATTGCCGGGAGTACTGGGGTAACCTCCTTAACAGATAAAGATGTAACCTGTAATTCGTCTTCGAAAATTAGCTTGCGGCATTCCAAACTTCATGATTTTGCAAAACAAGACTATTGGATCATGTTTCTAGAGATTTCAGCCACTAGCGTGGCTCAAATTACCACATGTCAAAATGTTTGATGGGTCGTTTTCTCATTTCGTTCTATATGATGCCACGGTGCTCTGGTCAAATTTTCAGCTCAATCCGTCAATATCTGGGTGGTGCTAAATTCATTTTAAGTTTGTATGGGAGTTCATATGGAAGAACTTCGTTTTCTGTATTTTTCTTGTGAGGAGTTCTATTTTTTTTTCTTAAATCACATAACCAATAATATTGAACTATACCCTTCTTCTTCTTCTTCTTCTTCTTCTTTTTTCTTCTTTATGACTCGACGTCCCCACTGGGACTTGGCCTGCCTCGCTTCATCTTAGTGTCCTTTTAGCACTTCCACAGTTATTAATTGAAGGGCTTTCTTTGCCTGCCATTGCATGAATTTATTGTGAGGCAAGTACAATGATACACTATGCCCAGGGAGTCGAGAAATGTTTGCCGACCGGAACACCCTCCGTCTCAGGATTGGCGATCCTTAGCCTTAACCACTAGGCTAACTGGAGACCCCCGAACTATAGCCTTATATATGCCGAAAAACTTTGTCGAAGACCGCAAAGTCTTTTGAAGCTTGTGAGAAAAGTTATTACTTACAGACCATCTGGTTGTGGTTAACATTCATCATGTGAAGGAATAACAATAGCAAGAAAATCTCACTGATTGAGCGTGTACTGTCTGAGCCATAGCTTTTTCTACAAGTGTCTGATAACGTTGCGGTCTTCGACAAAGTTTTATGGCATATCCTTGGCTATAATTCCATATAACCGATTACGTGGTTTTAGAAAAAGAGCCTCTCTAGAGAAAAATGCAAAAAATAACGTTTTCCCATATAAACTCTCATATAAACTTCAAACAAGTTTAGTACCGCCCAAATGTTAACCGATTGAGCTGAAAATTTGACCAGAGCATTGTGGCGTCATATAGAACCAAATGCGAAGGGAGTCCTTCAAACTTTTTTTTCCATACAAGCTTGAGCCACCCTACTGGTCACTTCTCCGGATGTTCCGGAAACTTGGTGCCCCCAGGGAAGTGGCCACTTTTTGACCGGTTATGAAACATAGCTTGCGACATATCAAACTTCATGGTTTTGCAACACAAGTCTACTGAAACTTTTTTCAAGAGATTTCTGATACATTGACCACTTCTCCAGATGTTCAGGTAACCTGGTGGTCCCAGGGAAGTGACCACTTTCTGATCAGTTCTGAAACATAGCTTGCCACATATCAAACTTCACTATTTTGCAAAACTGGACTTTTGATACATGTAATCAAAGATTTTGGATACATTGGCCACTTCTCCGGGTGTTCCGGAAACCTGGTATTCCCAGGGAAGTGGCTACATTTCGACCGGCTCTGAAACCTAGCTTGCGACATATCAAGCTTCATGGTTTTGCAAAACTAGACTACTGGTACATGTTTTAACAGATTTTGGATAAATGTGTCACTTTTTGAGAGATTTCGGATATATTAGCCACTTCTCCGGATGTTCTGGAAATTTGGTGCCCCCAGGGAAGTGGCCAATTTCTGACCAGTTCTAAAATATAGCATGCTACATATCAAACTTCATGATTTTGCAAAACCAGACTACTGGAACATGTTCTAACAGATTTTGGATACTTTGACCACTTTCCCGGATGTTCCGGTAACCTGGGTTCCCAGAGAAGTGGCCACCTTCTGATCGGTTCTGAAACTTGGCTTGGAATGTCGCAAGCTAGTTTTCCAAGACGAATTATAGGTTAAAGCTCTATCTGTTAAGGAGGTGTCCTCAGTACGGAATAATCCGGAAATTGAAATTGGGTGCAAAAAGAGGCTCAAGCACATAGGGGTTAAATACTGATAAATGAAACGTTTCAAATTTTCTTGGGAATACAAACATACAAATTTCTGTACACAAACGACAAATTCATTCTATTTTAGCCGGGTATCACATCAGCTAGTTGGATATATTGGTGGTTATCAATTGAGTGTATATTTATACGAGTTCCTTTCACCGTTGCAACCACCGAGTTCAGTGGATGCCTTGTTTCAATTTCTCACACGTTAAATAGGATGACATTTTCGTGTAGATGGAAAAAATATCCAACCAAACAACTTGGAATGGATTTGTTTTCACTGTAAATAGTCAAAATAGGTTTTAATAGTAACCGATTGTATAAAGATGCCGAGACCAACAACAACCCTCGCACCTGTCACTATGTCCTCCGTCCGACACACAAGACGAGCGGGGGATGTTGATTCCATGAAGCAAATTTGAAAAGATCGTCTGTGTGTTGGAAAATTCCATTATCATGGTAATTTCATGCATTTCCAAACATCAACAAGTTTTTTTTCTTCATTTGGACGGACGAAGAGTCGAGAATTGGCATGCCAGAACGTCTTGAAGGCAACTACGACGACGATGGCGGAGCAGCACTAGCGTACACCTTTCCGAAATGAAGAAGCAATTTTTGCGGCACATATTCAACCTTGAGGCGATGTTGTCGCTTTTCTCCAGATGAAGGTTACGTGGTAAGCGACGGTGATAGTGATTTTGTTGCAAGATGAGTACCTTCGTTACTAGCGAGGTTGAGCTGGGTTTTCTTATATAGAGCGTTGAGAGAAGGGGTGGAGTTTGGGATTTTTTTTTGTCTGTAGAAAACATTTCGCTTGCCATTAAGGTGGGATGGAAAAGAGAACTGAAGTGCATCGGGACGCACCAAGAAGCAGAAAATTCAGGTTGTACTCTTTATTACAGTTTTTCAATTGAGCTCTTAGCTAAATCTTCCAAATTTAGCAGATAGTTGAGTTTTCACAGTTGAGTTGTTATGATGATTTTACTTTATATATACGTTGCTTTTGTACTTTGGAAAATTTGAGTTTAACGATTTACCTACAATATCTTAAGATCTCTTACAAAAAGCTTCCAAAATTGAAACATTTTTAATATAAAAAAATAAACAGCTTTTGCCGAACTAATTTTTAAAATTTAATTCTTTTTCTAAAATTTAAAGCTTGATTGAACAGCTCAGCTATTTTCGAATCAGTACACCACTAGGGTATTCTTCAGAATGGCTGGCTGTCAATGGTCGCCCTCTTGAACCGTTTCTCACTCGAACATGATAAACAACCCAGGATTCAAAAACCGGGGAAATTAGACTAAACCGATATCATCATTCAAGCACCCGATCCCATCGGTAAACCGAGTGGTACCCATTTCAACTCAATCATTTGAACAACCACAGCTCCCTATTCTGTTTCGTCAAGCACCTTGTACTTAAAAAAAAAACACAAACAACCAGCCAGCAACAGCAAAGGCACCAGCATCAGTCCTGAGCGTTCAAGTGCTTCGCAACCAATTCGGTGTGGCCATTGCATTGGATGTTGGGGAAATTTACGAATCAATTATCTCTTTTAATCACACTCGAACACGGGATCTGCCAAAACCAAACAATTTTCTCCCACCGGAAACCACGCACACCAAACTGGTTGGTGGTGTTACCACCGTTCTGGTTGGTGCACGGTGGTTTAATTTACTATAAGGAGGTGGCTAAACTGTTTTTAGTTTTCAAGGAGAGAAGGTCTTCGTCTTGGGTTCTTATATACCTTTTTTACAAGTTTGAGTAATTTGCAGCCCAAAGGGTTATCAAATATTCGTTGCACTATTTTCAGATAAGGAAATGGTTTCTTCTGAATCTTTTCCCCATAAAACATCATAAATCAAGAATAATTAAATAAATATCAGACAACAAAAACAACTTCTTTGAATAAGTTTTTGAATGAAATCTCATCAAAATTATTCATCCCCGTAAATTCACACCCAGGACACACCGTGCAGTGTGCGGTAACCACACAGCTAACCGGAGAACTGTGAATGACTTTCCACCGCTCCATTTCGGAAGGATTCCTCCTAGTCACGAAAATCGAGTCAAAAGAATTGGAATCTCATTTTCGGTGAAAGACCATTTACACCACGTCACCTCAAGTGGCTTCATTCTGATGCTGCTGAGATGGTGCCGCCACAACTGATCATCAGCCAGTCAGCCAGCCAACCAGCACGCTGGCCTGACACCGATGCTGCGAAAACCCCCCAATGCAACAGCAGGGCATCTTTGAAAGTAAATTTATTTTTCAATTTAGAAGAACACAAACTGTGCGCGATAATAAGTTCTAGCTAAAAAAAAAAGGGTGACACTTCTGGGAGATGTCTTTGGCTGCGGAGGAAACGGCTTGGTCGAGGTCACAAGCCGTTTGGGATTTCGGTAGTTGTTGATGGCGGTGATGACTAAGTGTGCCGGCAACAGCCAGTCGCCGGTAATGAGAGAGCAGCAGCAGGATGTGAAAATCATTCATAGGACGTGACCAGATTGGAGAATTCTTTCCTAGTTAGTTTTATGGGATCTTTAGGATTTTTTTTGCTGATTCTGAACAGTGATGTAGAAAGAGAATATTACAGCATTAGTGAAGATGAAGAATGGCTTATCTGTGGGAATAACTTAATTAATCTAATTCTGAGCATCTGTAAGTTTAATAAAACCATCAAAAATCTCAACAGAAATCATCAGAATGTAGGTAAATACACAAAATTTCCCCCATTAATATCCTTCTATAGACGAACTTACCTACAAATCACGTGGGGTTTGGCTTCTCAGTCATAAATTTTGCATCGACTACTTTGTTATCTTCGCCTACGTTTCGACCCGGGATGCGGCCTTCTTCAGGGCCTAAAATTTATTTTAATCAATTACAATATTTTTTTTTCTGGATGAATTATAAATTTACTCTATATTAAGACGACAAGTTAAAATTATTGAAAAAAAAACATATAAAAAGTCGGTAGCTAAAGGGTTGATTTCTCTCCACAACGGGCATCGCTAAATGGGAGATACATTAGTCACATCACTTCAATTTTTGTGTGTTTCAAAGCTTTCTGGATTTACGTCTGTCCTTACCGGAATGTCTTGAACGGTTGAATATGATTTTTCAATCAGCTGTTTTTCAGGAATGTCTCTAGGATTTTTTCCAGAGATTCCTCTGGGAATTCCTGCAGGGATTTCTCTTAATATTCCTCCAGGAATTAATCTAAAGATTCCTCCAGAAATTCCACCATTCCTTCAGGACTTCCTCTAGGCATTCCTCCAGAGATTCCTCCAGTAATTGCTTCCGGGACTCTTCCAAGAATTTCACCAAGAATTCTTACATAAATTTATCCAGGAAATCTTCAAGTGAATTTTTGCAGAGACTCTTTCAGAAATTTCTTCAAAGATTTCTCCAGGAATTACTTCAGGGAATCCTCCAATAATTCTCCTAGACATTCTTCCAGGAAATTTTCCATGCATTTTTCCTGGAATTGCTTCAGGGACTCTTCCAGGAGTTTCTCTCTGGGATAGCTTCAGGAATTTTTCCTGGGATACCTCCAGAAATTCATGCAGGCATTCCTCCAGGATTTCATCCAGGAATTCCTTCAGGTATACCTTCAGGAATTCCACCAGGAAATAATCAAGGAATTCCATTATAAATTATGTCAGCAATTCATCCAGGAATTTCTCCAGGACATCCTTAAAAAGATCTTCCAGGATTTTCTCTAAGAATACGTTTTAGATTTTTTTCAGATTTTCCTCCAGGAATTGCTGCATGAGATTCCCAAGGATTTCTTCTTCAGAGATTCCCAAGGATTTCTCCACGCAATTCTTCAAGGATATACCAGAATACCCTCCAGAAATTTCTGTAGAAATTCCTCCATGAATTTCTCAGGGTTTTTTTTTCAGAAATTCATCCAGTAATTGTTGCAAGAATTCCTCCAAAGATTCCTCCAGGAGCTCCCAAAGGAAAACCTCCAGAAATTTCTTCAGGTATTCCTCCAGGATTTAATCCAAGAATATCTGAAGGAACCCCTGCAGGAAATTCTCCAGGAATAACCCCAAGGATTTCTTCAGGAATTCCTCCAGCAATTTCTCTAGGAGTTGATCCAAGAATTGCTCGGGAACATTCTTCAGAAATTATGTCAGCAATTTCTTCAGGATTTTTTCCTGAATCTTCTAGGGATACTAGGTAGACTTTCAGACATTCTCCCAGGAAAATTCTCCAGAAATACCTTCAGGAATTTATCAGGGATTCCATCAGGCATTTCTCCAGAGATTTCTCCTGAGATTCCTTCGTGAATTGCTTCAGGGATTCCTCCAGGGATTTCTCATCGAATTTCTCCAGGGATTCCTCCAGGAAATCCTTCGAATATTCCCCCAGGGAATCCTTCAGAAGTTCCGCTAAGGATTCTTCCAGCAAATCCCTAGAGGATACCTTCAGAAATTCTTCATGGAAAATCTCCAGGCATACTTTTAGGTTCAGACTCTAGTTTAATTTAAAAACACTTCACTAATACTTTACTTTTGCAAAAGAAAATAAAAAATGAATAACTCTTTTAAAGAAAAACTAGAAAGGACGAGCAAATTCCTTTTAATTCTACTACTGTGCTTATCTTCGGACAGATAGGCCTATTTCGTCTGTGACTTACAGACTTCTTCAGTGTCAAGTGCTCGACTAGTCGAGCACTTGACACTGAAGAAGTCTGTAAGTCACAGACGAAATAGGCCTATCTGTCCGAAGATAAGCACAGTAGTAGAATTAAAAGGAATTTGCTCGTCCTTTCTAGTTTTTCTTTAAAAGAGTTATTCATTTTTTATTTTCTTTTGCAAAAGTAAAGTATTAGTGAAGTGTTTTTAAATTAAACTAGAGTCTGAAGTAACAAGTTCTACTAAAAGCTCTAAAGTAATAGTAAAGATACTTTTAGGTTTTTTTTCAGAGATTCCTTGAGTATTCCTCCAGGTATTCCTCTAGAGATTCCTCCAGAGATTTCTTCACAAATTTCTGCAAGGATTCCCCAAGAGATTTTTTCAGATATTTCTTCGAGGATTTTTCCAGAAATTCCTACAGAAATTCTGCTCGAAATTCCTCAAGGATTTTTCAAGATATTTTCCCAGAAATAGAAAAATAATAGAAATCTCCTAGAATTCCTATAGAGATTTCTCCAGAAATGTATCCAGTAATTCTTTCAAGAATTCCTCTGGAGATTCCTCCAGGAATTTAATCATGGCTTCCTCCAGCAATTCCCACAGGAATACCTCAAGGAATTCCCGCAGTCATTCCTCCAGGGTTTTATCCAGGAATTTCTACACAATTTTTTTCAAGGATTCCCCCAGAGATTTTTTTAGGGATACCTTCAATGATTTCTCTCGCAATTCCTCTAGGAATTCCACCACAAATTCCTCCAGGAATTTTCTAGGGGATTTTTTTTCAGAAATAGAAAAATAACAGAAAAAGAAATAGATATCTCTAAGAATTCCTATGCAGATTCCTCTAGGAAGTCATCCAGTAATTCTATCAAGAATTCCTCTAGAGATTCCTCCAGCAATTCCCACAGGAATACCTTTTGGAATTTGCCAGGCATTCCTCCAGGATTTTATCCAGGAATTTCTCCAGGAACTTCTCCAGGAATTCTTCCAGGATACCTCAGGAATTTCTTCAGGAATTCGTCTTGGAATTTCTCCAGAAATCGCTCCTGGACATCTTCCAGAAACTATGTTAGCAATTCCTCCAGGAATTTCTTCAGGATAATCCTCTAGGGATTTCTTCATAGATTCTTCCAGGAAATTATCCAGGAATTCTTTCAGGAATTTATCAGGGATTCAGACATTCCTCCAGGAATTCCTCCAGAGATTCGCTCAGGATTTGCTTCAGGCAGTGCTTCCCAAACTGTGCGCCGCGACGCCCTGGTGCGCCGCGAACCTTTTCCAGGTGCGCCGCAGGATTTTGGCTTTTGTGACGAAACAAAAAAAAATCTTTATTTGTATTGCGGAACACCTTTATTTTTTTTATTAGTAAAACTAGTGTCGTTCACATTTTTTTTAATCTTTCCTGACTCTTTGATTGCTCCATAGGATTTCTGGTAACCTTTTTAAACATATCAATTGAAACAACATTTTAAAATTAAGTTTTTGAAATTGTTTTGGAAATTCTTAAGCTTCAGCTTAGCTTTTGATTTTACTATAACTTGTCCAAAGTTTTTAATATCAAGAACATTATTTACGTTCTTTTCATAATAATTACAAGGTCTTCGGAACATCTTAGTGGCATGCAGGTTTACCGATCTGATAGTGTGAAGAGCTAGCGTTGACCTTTTGAACCGGGCTGTTTCATCAGTACTGCCGCAATTTCGCTGAACTCGAATAAGTTTGTTATGCTCGGTTTCATAAATGGGGTTATATATGGCCAATCCAGCCCCAAAGTTGAAATTTATGAAAATAAGTTCAATCAAAGCCCACCTGGCAGGTCATTACATGTGTCAGGTATTATTCATGTATTCATGTGTCCCAGTTTGCCGAAATTTTCTAAAATAAATAAAAGCGTTGCTTTGCAATTTCCGCAAAAAGTTGGAACTTTGGTCAAGTTCTGTGCAGTCATTTTCATTCAATAAGAATTCTTCAATTATTGCAAACGCTTTAGAATTTTTGACTGAATTGTTGAAATTCAGCAGCTTGTTTTACCTTTACATCTGAATTTTCTTCTTATTATTTAAACTTTTATGCAGGCTTGATAATCCTCCTCGAAATCAAAAGAGTTTTGTAACATGCTCTAGAGCGGTGTTTTGCTTTTGCCTCGTCGCGAGGGAGCGAACGAACCCCAAACAGAGAGGCAATAAAAACTGAGCGAGGAAGAGGGGAACAAAAAAAGAGCCGATGATTATTTCGGGTTTTTGAGTGCGATTTTCGCCTCGAGAGTCTTTCTTTGTATGGGAGTGGAACTCGCGAGAGCTTTTTGAGTGTGAGTGGACGTGAGAAACACAACAAGCAATTATGAGTGTTGGACGAACTCCTCGCTGCGCGGCAAGCTCGCGCTCGGTGCTGTTGAGGATTTGCGTTGTGATTTCTGAGTTTTATTTTAACTCCTCAGAAAAACGCCAAAATCGCTTCCTCATTTTCTCGCGAGTGAGTTTCTGTCAAGCCTGCTTTTATGATGAAATCAACATGATTTTTGAATCTTACAAATATTTAAACTATCTTTGAGAAATTAATTTAAAAAATTAGTTTGTTTTCCAAAAATTGAATTCTGAAAACATGATATTAGAAGTGTTTCACGATTTTGTCTTGCACAGTGAAAGATGCCCAAAATTTAAAAAAAAAAACTTTGATAAAAACTTTGGTGCGCCGCGACATTTTTGGAAATGTCAAAGGGCGCCGCGATAGCAAAAAGTTTGGGAACCTCTGGCTTCAGGGATTCCTTCACAAATTTCTCCAGGGATATTCCCAGAGATTCCTCCAGAAATTTCTTCAAGGGTTCTTCTAGGAATTCCTCCTGGAATTTCTCAAGGGATGTTTTTGAGAAATTTCTCCCAGAACTCCTCTGGAGATTTCTCCGGGAATTCTTCCGGTTTTTTTTTTCAGGGATTGCTCCAAGAGTTAATCCAAGAAATTTTACCGGGAATTCCTGCTGGAGCTTTCCAGGAATTACGCCAAGAATTTGTTCAGAAATTTCTCCAGGGATTCTCTCAAGAGCAATTCCAGCAATTCCATCGGAGATATCTCCAAGAATTCCTCCAAGGATTTCTTCTGAAGTTTCTCCAAGATTTCTTCTAGGAATTCTTCAAGAGATATCTTCTGAATTTTTCCTAGGGATTTCTCCCAGAATTCCTCACGGAATTTCTCCAAAACTTCCTTCAAGGAATCCTCCAGATATTTATCTAGGGTTTCTTCTAGATTTTCCTAATGAGATCTTTTCAGATAATTTTCTTGGAATTCCTCCCATTTATACAGGAATTCATCCAGGTAGACTTTCAGAAATTCTTCTAGGGATTCCTCCGGGAATTCTTCTAGCGATTCTATAGAGCTTCCTTCAGGCATTCTTCTAGTGATTGCTCAGGGAATTTCTTAAATGATTTCTTTAGAAATACCTCTCAGGTTCTCTTCAAAACTTCGTTCAGGAGTTCCTTTCGAAATTTCGGAAATCTCTCATTCATCTTTTCAGGAATGTACTCACCGCTACCAGCACCACGTTGATTTATGTAGATCAGGCGAGCTTTTTTAACGTATTGTACAAAATACAACTAAGGGTGCTTGCCCTTCCCTGACTGAAAAGCTGGCTACGCCTTTGACAAATATATTTATAATCAATGACTTAAATTTAGAAGAAGAGCATCAGACAGAATTTGAATCGAAGACGGTACAAAGACTGTGGGTAGACCCTCCAAACGCTGGACGAAGTCAAGAAAGTCTTCAAAGGTCTAAATAACAACAAGGGTGCTGTGAAGGATGAACTCCTGACCGAGTTTCTCAAGCACGATAGAGAGCAGCTGTATTTACCCTTGCACCGTTTTATATTCAGAAGGAATCTATGACATTTGGTCGAACGACATTTAGTCGAATGACGTTTGTTCGAATGACATTTGGTCGAAAGTACATTTGGTCGAACGGACATTTGGTCGAATGGATATTTGGGAGCGTCCATAAATTACGTCACGTAAAAATCGACCATTTTCAACCCCCCCTCCCCCCTATGTCACACTTTTTGTATGGGACCTCTGAAATTTTTGTAGCGGTTGTCACACTTTGCTGAACCCCCCCTCCCCCCTCAAAGCGTGACGTAATTTATGGACGCTCCCTTTGGTCGAAAGCCATTTTTTTGGAAAAAGGGATCTATGACATTTCGTCGAAAGACATTTGGTCGAATGACATTTGGTCGAAAGTACATTTAGTCGAATGGACGTTTGGTCGAATGGACATTTGGTCGAAACCCATATTATGGAGGGATCTATGACATTTCGTCGAAAGACATTTGGTCGAATTGACATCTGATCGAAAGGCACTAACTGATGAAAATACACTAGGCCAGTCGATGACAAAAACCGCTAGAAAAGAGTTATGTGCTTAGCAGGTAGTGCAGTCCGCGCACTGTTGTATTTCCAACTTCAGCTTGGTACGTTCCGAATACATACTCAATAGGGAGGAGCGTACCCAAGATGGTAGCTCCTTGAGCGCCATGTAGGCAGAGCAGCCCCGGTAAGGAAGCCTGCTTTAAACCGTTACCTATCAGATAAAGCAAAACTAGAGAAAACGGATTGATTTAACAGCAACAGACCAGGCAACGATTCAAGGATAACGATTGGAAAATCAAATCTTGGAACGTGAGAACTTTAATTCAACCCACACGTCTTGCGCACCCGGCTCGTGAACTGCAGAATACCGACGTTAATGAGGCTACGTAGACGTTCGCAAATCAGCGGAAAAAACTTTCGTTGAACCTGTCATTGGAAAACTTTCATTTCGTTGCCAACAATATTGCTCTGCGGCTTGTAGCATTCGCTGCTAGAGCAATGCAAATCAGCAGTACCTATTTACTTCGTAGATGAGAATGTCCGAAAACACACCTAGTGATTACCAGAGTGATGATACTTGCTTGCTGATTGATACTACCATAACAGGATAACATAAAAAAGTGACGCCTTTAAACGCGTTCAAGTTTAAACTCGGCACGCTGCGATCAGAAATATTTGAAAATTCTTCAGTTGGAAGTTGAAACGCGAGCGAAAATGCCTGCATGATACCCCGGTATCCTCAAAACTGAAATGGTTATATATCCGCCATTTCTTCAAAGATTTCAAAGATCTTGGGATTCGAGTCAGAAACTTATCTTTTATTGGGAGCATATCCGAGTGAACCGGTTTGATTACCATGGTTTTCGGAAAATCCAGATTTTCAGGAACATATTCGGCATGTCAGCTACAATAACCATCCATAACCCAATAGTCTTGTTCAATCAGTCTTGTCATCAGACCATTGGTGGGCTATTCCAGAAAAAAATCTCAAAAAGTCATGGCCATCAATCACACTTTCTTACACCTCAACCCTTCTCAACCCCACAATTTATATTTATATTTACGGATTTTCTGAAACTCCGGGTGACCGGACCAGTTTATTCGCATAACATACCGATAGAGTAAGCACATATGAGTTCGGAGCTGAATCGGTATCTGAACGGGCGTTCTTGAGCAGTAAGCTCTGACACGCAAGTTAAATTACTACTGCGTTTCAATCAAAACATTGAAAGCATTTATATTATTTTCGACTCCTGTTCAGTTCAAGTGCAACACTACATGAAGGAACAGCCTTAGTTTATAAGAAGGAAAAAATATCAGATAAAACATCTTCAGCTGCAAAATATGAACATAGTAAAATCAGGAAACTTGAACAAAACCCCAGAATGTAATACCACTGATGAAAAAAATCAGCAGTTGGTACATGACGCAATGAAATTAGCTTGGAAATTAGTAAACTTGAAAGAGCAGCCTATGTTTGAAAGAAGGAAAAATATCTAAAAAAAATGGCATCAGCTAATGAAGAACAGCTTGTGTTCAAAAGGAAAAATTTCTTCTGAAACATTCAGCAGTTGGTACAGCGTACAGGAAAACGATGTTGGGGTAAGTATTACCCAAGCAGGCACGCTGAACGTGCATTACGCCATCGTGGGGCGAATAATCTAACATCCTAGGAGGGTTTATAAACGTATAAGAAAAGCTTATGATTTAAAGAAGGAAAAACACATGAGAAAAAGACAGCAGCTATAACACTCAAACATAGTAGAAATACGAAACTTGAAAGAATAGCCTATGTTCAAAAGAAGGAAAAATCATCGATAAAAAAAATCACAACCACTGTCAGCAAAAATAACAAACTTGAAAGAACGGCATATGTTGAAAAGAAGGAGAAACCTTTGATGGATAAGCCAGTATGTGCTACACAAAAAAGCAATGAAATGATTAAACTTGAAAGAAGAGCCAATATTAAAGATAAGGAGAAATCTTCGATGGAAAATCAACTACTTCACCAATGCCAACGAAAACTACATTGCAAAACAAGTTACCATAATAATAAAAACCCTTGAATGAAATATTTGCTGTTTAATGTTTGATATTATCAACATGATTAAATTGCTATACGACTTAACATCCATTCGACCAAACATACTTTAAACCAAATAAGTTCAGCAACAAATAAATTCAGATACCGAAATCTATAAAAAATCCAATTAGATCTCTTTTTATCGGTTAGTCGTTAGTGCCCTTCGACCAGATGTCCATTCGACGAATTGTCCATTCGACTAAATGTCATATGCTTCTTCTTCCAAAAAATGGGTTTCGACCAAATTTCCATTCGTCCAAATGTCCTTTCGACTAAACGTACTTTCGACCAAATGTCATTCGACCAAACGTCATTCGACCAAATGTCATTCGACCAAATGTCCTAAAGCCATTCAAAAGAGATAGAACTCCCTGCCAGTATGTACTGTCATGGTAAAATCAGAGATGGTTACTCAAGTTTTCCCCAATTCAATACCCCCCTATATTGGTTCGCCCCCATAAAAATGATTTCACTAATAAGCCATATTTCAAGAATTATTCCGAGAAAAACTCCTCCGTGCACTGTTATTTCATGATGTTTTTCTATAACTATCACAGAAGGGCATTTGCTGGAATCCCTTTCGAGAGCTCGGCCAAAAATATTCTTGAAATTCCCTGAAAACTCTTCACGATTTCTTCCAGGGATACCTTCAGGGAATTCTATCAGAATTTATAAGAAAATTTCGGCAATTTCTAGAAAAAAAAAACAATATTTTCGCACGTTTTCCTAGAACGATTTGAATATGAATCCTTAAAATGATGCCTATAGGTATCCCTTTAGAATGTATTCATGACGATGCATTTCTTTGAAATTTCTCAAGGAATTTCTCCAGGGATCCTTTCAGGGATTACTTCTGAAATTTTTCTGGTGACTTCTTTAGGAGTTTCTGAAAAGTTTCATCTTAAAACTGGTTCACAGGTTTCCTCAGAAATACCTTCTAGGATTCTTTAAGGGATTACTAATGAAATTCCTTCAACGATTGCTTCATATGTACATGCTTGTATTTCTTCCTATATGTTCTCACACATAGCTGAAATGTAATCAGAAGCATTGTTTTCTTTTTTGCATTTCTCCAAAAGTTCTACTTGAAATTTATCTAGGAATTCCTCAGTGATTTTTTTCCAGGAATTTTTCCAAGAATTCCTCGAAACGTTTATTCAAGAGAAGCAATTTCGAAAGAATTCGTTTCACAAAGATTTGAAGATTCTTTAGGAGATTTTCTTCAAAATTTCTCCAAGGTTATCCTTTGAAAATTTAGAAAAAAAAAATTCAGAAACTTTTCCAGAATAGGGTGACAATGGGTATTATCGGCAGGTTTGTTCTCTTCGTCATGGGGGGTTTTTGTCAGCAAAATTGCCTGAAACTTGGCCATATAATTCAGCTTAGTTGGGAAGGATTTGAAACCAACTCTGAGTTCAATAGGTTTCAAAAAAACCTCAAAGACGAAGAGAACAAAACGGCCGAGAATAGGTAATTTCCCCTATATTGGTTTAATTGCTTTTAAGGTTTTTTATTAAGTATTGCTGGATTTTCTTGGCCATTTATTCAGAAATTAAACTCGATAATTCTCAAGAGATTCTTCTGAAAGATTTTTCAGAGGTTTCTCCAAAAGTTCACCCAAAGATTGCTTTGGATTTATTCAGGTCAATCCAGGAATGTTTTAGAATTTGTTACTCCAAAAAAAGTTCTTGATTCCTGCAGAAACTACTCCAGAATCGATTTTTTAGCATTTTCAAAGGAATTGTACAAGATACATTTTTCTCCTATGAGTGCCTGTAGATTTTTCCAGTGGTTCTCCAGAGAATTCCTCCAAGATTTTTTGTTTTATTGTTGCAGGAGTTTTTCAACGGATCCCTTCAGAAAATGCTCCAGAGATCCCTTAGAAAATTATTAAGCGATTTCTTCTTCCGATTTTTTTAAAAGATTTCTTCAGAAATTCCATGGATTTTCCCAGGAATCCTTTCAGAAATTTCTGAAGCAATTTTTCTATGGTATCAATGGAGAGTTTCTCGAGAAGTCTCACATGATTTTTTTCTAGAAATTACTAAGGTATCTTAAGGAGCTTCATTGGGTATTCCACTAGGTATTCATCCAGGGATGGCTCCATAGATAGCTTCAGAAATAGCTTCCGAAATTTCTGCCCAGGAGTTCCGCCAGAATATTTTCAAGGATTTTTTTTTTCGGAATGTTCAAGGGAATCTTCCGGAGTATTTGAGAGATTTCTTAAGATAATTCTCAGAGATTTGTATATAAATACCCTCAGGATTCCCACAATAGTTCTTCAGTGCAATTTGTGAAAGAACTTCTGGAAATCTTTCTGCAAGTATCTCTTATGAAATTCCAGGATAGGTTGTTCTACTGGAATCGCAGGAGCAAATTCTAAAAATATCTTGTAATGAATTTCTGCAGGAATCATTGAAGGAATTTCTGGGGGTATTTATAAAATAAAACCCATGAAAGAATTTCCTAAGAAACCCAAAGACAGCTCTTTAAATGTATTTTTAGAAGAATTTCTAGAATGCTCCATGGATAGCTATCAAAGAAATCCATTGCAAAAATTCCCGTAAAAAAAAAAACTACACTTTTGTAGAAGTCACTAAAAACAAAAATATCTCTACAAAGAAATTTAAGAATATATAAAAGTTGAAGTACTTTAAATGAACCTATGGAATAATATCTCGACAAATCTCAAGGGAATTGTTGAAGCGATCCCAGGATTAATTTCTGAAAAACATTTTGGAGAAATATCTGGAGAAACTTCTCGTTGATCAATCTGTGGACGAATTTCAGAAAATAATTCTGTGGCAACACCTGGAAAAAACGTTATAAAAACATTTTTAAAGGTTTCCAGAAAAAAACATTTAAGATTTGTAGGAAAAAAATACTCATCAAATTTGCCTAGGAAATATTCAAAACCAATTTTCTTGAAGAATCCATGGAGATTTTTCCTTGATTTAACTTTAGAGTGGATGCCAGATAAATCTCTGGTGACTGGAAAAAAAAACCCTGTAGGCGTTTCTGAATGAACTCCTGCAGAAAACTTTGCAGGAATTCCTGCCTGACTCACTTTAGAGCTTTCTAGATGATTTCCTGAAGAAATTCCAGGACACATTCGTGCAAGAATTTCCAATCAAATTGCCAAAGCAATTCTTGTACAAATCCTGTGGACTTCTGATGTCCACCAAGACCTGAATGAGTTTCTGAAGAAACCTTTGATTTTTTTAAGAAACCACTGGAACAAAGTTAGAAAGAATCTTGAAAAACATGTCTTAAGGAATCGCTCTAGGATTTTTTGAAGGATTCACGGGAGAAATTTCATGAAATTTCTTTCAACCAAACCTTAAAAGAATTTCTAAAGAAATTACTCATGGACCACATTAAAGAATTGCTAATGAAATTCATGGATAAATTTATAAGCGAATGTCTTAAGAACGTTTTTGAAAGTATCCCTGGAGGAAAGAAACCTTGGTAAATTTTAAGAACTCCTAGAGTCATTTCTGCAGACAACTTTCGAAGATTTTCTAAAGGATTTTCTGGGCCTACTTCTGATTTTCCTGAAGAATCACTGAAAGCATTCCTCAAGAAATCCTTGACTGATTCCCAGAAAGAATTCTTATGCGGATTTTGGAAATGTGAAAGCATTTCTGAAAGGATTCTGGGAGAATTTTTTGCAAAAAAAAACATCTAATTTCGGAAATTGTTTTGGAAATTCTTCCTGGTATTATTTTTATTAATTTATTCAAGTTCCACCTGAAATTCCTCCACAACCTCTTTGAAAAAATCTATCAAAGCTCCATAAAGATTTTTTTTCATGGATTTATTCACTTTTTTACAAAAATCTCCAGGAATTCTTTTCGGAGAGTCTTCCACGTATTTCTCCAAAAAAAATTCTCTAGAATAGAATCCATGCGTTTTCATAAAAATACCTCCACAATTTTTCTCAGGAATTCGTTCGTGAATTCTTTTGGGAAATCATTCAAGGTTTCCTTAAGGAATGCTTTCTGTGTCTTTAAAAAAAATCAAAAGTTCCTCCAGAAATGTCTCCCAAGATTTTTTTTTTGAAAATTTTCCACATACTCATTCAACAATTCTTTCGAAGATTCTTTCAGAAATGCGTCAACGAATACTTTAAAATATATCCCTGAAGACAATTGTATCCAAGGATTCCAATTTCATACAAATCTCCTACAAATTTCTTCCAATATTAATCCATGGATTCCTTTAGGTTGTTTTTTTTCGGGAATTCAGTCCACAAAGTTTTCTGTCAGAAACTTCTCTGACGATTTTTTTTCAGAAATTCTTCCAGAGTTTTTTGAAGATATTCCACAACGACATTCCAAAGAAATGGATTCAAGAATTTTTTTTTGTGGGTTTCAACGGGTTCCTTCTTTAAGGGATTCATCGGATTTTTTTCTCAGGAAATTCCTTTGGAAATTCTCTCAAAAAATATTTTAAAAATTCTCTCAGTGGTTTCTACAGATTTATTTTTTAGAAATTCAGTTATTTTTTTCGTAAAGTCCATCAGGCTTTTGTTTAGGAATTGCTTTAGGAATTTCATTGAAAATTTTTGCAAAAAATCTTCAGGGATTCAGCAAGAAAATCCCACAGGATTTCTGCAAAGATTGTTTCAGAAGTTTAACTTACTTACCGGTCAGGCTAAGGCCGGGGTGGCCTCTGCTGTACATAGTAGCCGCCTCCATTCCACTCGGTCCATGGCTGTTTGCCTCCAGTTCCGCACTCTGCGTAGGATCCGCAGATCGTCCTTCACTTGGTCGACCCACCTAGCTCGTTGCGCACCACGTCTTCTTGTACCGGTCGGATGACTCTCGAGAACCATTTTAGTCGGATTGCTGTCCGACATCGTGATGACGTGACCCGTCCACCGTAGCCTCTCGATTTTCGCGGTATGGACGATGGTTGGTTCTCTCAGCAGCTGATGCAGCTCGTGGTTCATTCGCCTTCTCCAAGTCCCGTCTTCCATCTGCACTACGCCGTAGATGGTACGCAACACCTTTCGTTCGAAAACTTCAAGGGCGTTAAACAGCTTAAACAGTTATTATTTCGGGATTCCCTCCAGATATTTGTTCTCCAGAAATTTACACAGTAAGGATAACCCAAAAAATTTTCCATGGATTCTTTACCGAATTCGCCCAAAATATTTACCTGGATTTTCTTAATTTAGAAATATCCTAAGAGTTTTTTTTTACAGGGATCGTTGTTGTTGTTCTCTATGCATTTCTCTATTGATATTTTTTTCCAAAAACTCGCTCACAGATTTCTCCAAAAATACTAACAGGAAATTCCTTGGGAAATTCTTTAGATTTTTTAAATATGATTTCAGCAGGAATTTTCTTATCAATTCTTCACTATTTTTTTTTTCTTTCTAGGAATTCCACCAAAAGCTTCCCGAGCAGAAGAAAATAGCAAGAGAATAACATGTCAAGGTATTTATCTTCAATACTACCATACCTTGATATGCCCTTCATTAGGTGGTAATAAGAGGCAAAATAACAAAAACGAATATGTACCAAAATTTTGTATACATAACATCTAGAAAAAAAAAAACAAGTCTTGTTATTTCAATTATGAATGCATACCTAAAATTTCAAGTGCTGTATTTGTTATCCCAAAGTTATTGAATAACAAACTAATAACATGTCTTGTTATTAAATGTTTCATTTGTTCGATGACTTCATGATGTAATAGCAAATCTTGTCCTTCGGTTATTTTCACTGCTAATCCAACAAATACTACATCAATACCAAACTCTGCTCAAATACCTCCAACTGTTATTGTGCTGTTCTTATAACATTTCGTAGAATAACGCAGCAATATCAATTTTAGGTATTAGAGCACATGTTGCTCTTCGCATGGTATTTGTAAGGTATGCTCGGGTTCCGAGAAGTTTCTGTAGGTATCCAAGAAGTTCTTAAGAAATTTTCCTGAGTTTTCTCAAGAAATTTACTGGGATTTCTTCAGAAAAAAATGAGTCAAGAGAAGGAAAGAATCCTTTCGAAGGTTCTTTCAGAAATTCCTGCTGGAACTCCTTCTGAAATTCATTTGAAGAGATGGTTTCATCTTTAAAGACTTCTTCAGAAAGCAAGTTCTCCCATAAAGTTTTTCAAAAACAAATCTACAAATTTCTTTAGAAATTCCACTGGGATTTCGTCAGGGATTTCCAGGGTTACTTTCAGAATTCTTTGAGAAATTCCTTCAGTCGTTCCTACAGAAATTTCAACAAGGATTATTTATTTAGAAATTGCTCCTGAGGCTTCATCAGATGTCTTCAGAGTTCCCTGTGGAAAAAGTTCAGATATTCCTTCAGGGATTTTCAAAAAGTTCTTCCAGAAGTTGCCCAAAAATTACTAGAGAATTCTCAGAAGAACCATCCCTGTCTAGATTGTCTGGAGAAATCCCTTAAAACACTCCTGAAAATACCTTTGAAAACTCCTTGATGAAATTCTTGAAAATTTTCTGGAAGCTAAACTAATAGCTGGTATTATACCTTACATTACGCCATCGTGGGGCGAATAATCTAACATCCTAGGAGGGTTTATAAACGTATAAGAAAAGCTTATGATTTAAAGAAGGAAAAACACATGAGAAAAAGACAGCAGCTATAACACTCAAACATAGTAGAAATACGAAACTTGAAAGAATAGCCTATGTTCAAAAGAAGGAAAAATCATCGATAAAAAAAATCACAACCACTGTCAGCAAAAATAACAAACTTGAAAGAACGGCATATGTTGAAAAGAAGGAGAAACCTTTGATGGATAAGCCAGTATGTGCTACACAAAAAAGCAATGAAATGATTAAACTTGAAAGAAGAGCCAATATTAAAGATAAGGAGAAATCTTCGATGGAAAATCAACTACTTCACCAATGCCAACGAAAACTACATTGCAAAACAAGTTACCATAATAATAAAAACCCTTGAATGAAATATTTGCTGTTTAATGTTTGATATTATCAACATGATTAAATTGCTATACGACTTAACATCCATTCGACCAAACATACTTTAAACCAAATAAGTTCAGCAACAAATAAATTCAGATACCGAAATCTATAAAAAATCCAATTAGATCTCTTTTTATCGGTTAGTCGTTAGTGCCCTTCGACCAGATGTCCATTCGACGAATTGTCCATTCGACTAAATGTCATATGCTTCTTCTTCCAAAAAATGGGTTTCGACCAAATTTCCATTCGTCCAAATGTCCTTTCGACTAAACGTACTTTCGACCAAATGTCATTCGACCAAACGTCATTCGACCAAATGTCATTCGACCAAATGTCCTAAAGCCATTCAAAAGAGATAGAACTCCCTGCCAGTATGTACTGTCATGGTAAAATCAGAGATGGTTACTCAAGTTTTCCCCAATTCAATACCCCCCTATATTGGTTCGCCCCCATAAAAATGATTTCACTAATAAGCCATATTTCAAGAATTATTCCGAGAAAAACTCCTCCGTGCACTGTTATTTCATGATGTTTTTCTATAACTATCACAGAAGGGCATTTGCTGGAATCCCTTTCGAGAGCTCGGCCAAAAATATTCTTGAAATTCCCTGAAAACTCTTCACGATTTCTTCCAGGGATACCTTCAGGGAATTCTATCAGAATTTATAAGAAAATTTCGGCAATTTCTAGAAAAAAAAAACAATATTTTCGCACGTTTTCCTAGAACGATTTGAATATGAATCCTTAAAATGATGCCTATAGGTATCCCTTTAGAATGTATTCATGACGATGCATTTCTTTGAAATTTCTCAAGGAATTTCTCCAGGGATCCTTTCAGGGATTACTTCTGAAATTTTTCTGGTGACTTCTTTAGGAGTTTCTGAAAAGTTTCATCTTAAAACTGGTTCACAGGTTTCCTCAGAAATACCTTCTAGGATTCTTTAAGGGATTACTAATGAAATTCCTTCAACGATTGCTTCATATGTACATGCTTGTATTTCTTCCTATATGTTCTCACACATAGCTGAAATGTAATCAGAAGCATTGTTTTCTTTTTTGCATTTCTCCAAAAGTTCTACTTGAAATTTATCTAGGAATTCCTCAGTGATTTTTTTCCAGGAATTTTTCCAAGAATTCCTCGAAACGTTTATTCAAGAGAAGCAATTTCGAAAGAATTCGTTTCACAAAGATTTGAAGATTCTTTAGGAGATTTTCTTCAAAATTTCTCCAAGGTTATCCTTTGAAAATTTAGAAAAAAAAAATTCAGAAACTTTTCCAGAATAGGGTGACAATGGGTATTATCGGCAGGTTTGTTCTCTTCGTCATGGGGGGTTTTTGTCAGCAAAATTGCCTGAAACTTGGCCATATAATTCAGCTTAGTTGGGAAGGATTTGAAACCAACTCTGAGTTCAATAGGTTTCAAAAAAACCTCAAAGACGAAGAGAACAAAACGGCCGAGAATAGGTAATTTCCCCTATATTGGTTTAATTGCTTTTAAGGTTTTTTATTAAGTATTGCTGGATTTTCTTGGCCATTTATTCAGAAATTAAACTCGATAATTCTCAAGAGATTCTTCTGAAAGATTTTTCAGAGGTTTCTCCAAAAGTTCACCCAAAGATTGCTTTGGATTTATTCAGGTCAATCCAGGAATGTTTTAGAATTTGTTACTCCAAAAAAAGTTCTTGATTCCTGCAGAAACTACTCCAGAATCGATTTTTTAGCATTTTCAAAGGAATTGTACAAGATACATTTTTCTCCTATGAGTGCCTGTAGATTTTTCCAGTGGTTCTCCAGAGAATTCCTCCAAGATTTTTTGTTTTATTGTTGCAGGAGTTTTTCAACGGATCCCTTCAGAAAATGCTCCAGAGATCCCTTAGAAAATTATTAAGCGATTTCTTCTTCCGATTTTTTTAAAAGATTTCTTCAGAAATTCCATGGATTTTCCCAGGAATCCTTTCAGAAATTTCTGAAGCAATTTTTCTATGGTATCAATGGAGAGTTTCTCGAGAAGTCTCACATGATTTTTTTCTAGAAATTACTAAGGTATCTTAAGGAGCTTCATTGGGTATTCCACTAGGTATTCATCCAGGGATGGCTCCATAGATAGCTTCAGAAATAGCTTCCGAAATTTCTGCCCAGGAGTTCCGCCAGAATATTTTCAAGGATTTTTTTTTTCGGAATGTTCAAGGGAATCTTCCGGAGTATTTGAGAGATTTCTTAAGATAATTCTCAGAGATTTGTATATAAATACCCTCAGGATTCCCACAATAGTTCTTCAGTGCAATTTGTGAAAGAACTTCTGGAAATCTTTCTGCAAGTATCTCTTATGAAATTCCAGGATAGGTTGTTCTACTGGAATCGCAGGAGCAAATTCTAAAAATATCTTGTAATGAATTTCTGCAGGAATCATTGAAGGAATTTCTGGGGGTATTTATAAAATAAAACCCATGAAAGAATTTCCTAAGAAACCCAAAGACAGCTCTTTAAATGTATTTTTAGAAGAATTTCTAGAATGCTCCATGGATAGCTATCAAAGAAATCCATTGCAAAAATTCCCGTAAAAAAAAAAACTACACTTTTGTAGAAGTCACTAAAAACAAAAATATCTCTACAAAGAAATTTAAGAATATATAAAAGTTGAAGTACTTTAAATGAACCTATGGAATAATATCTCGACAAATCTCAAGGGAATTGTTGAAGCGATCCCAGGATTAATTTCTGAAAAACATTTTGGAGAAATATCTGGAGAAACTTCTCGTTGATCAATCTGTGGACGAATTTCAGAAAATAATTCTGTGGCAACACCTGGAAAAAACGTTATAAAAACATTTTTAAAGGTTTCCAGAAAAAAACATTTAAGATTTGTAGGAAAAAAATACTCATCAAATTTGCCTAGGAAATATTCAAAACCAATTTTCTTGAAGAATCCATGGAGATTTTTCCTTGATTTAACTTTAGAGTGGATGCCAGATAAATCTCTGGTGACTGGAAAAAAAAACCCTGTAGGCGTTTCTGAATGAACTCCTGCAGAAAACTTTGCAGGAATTCCTGCCTGACTCACTTTAGAGCTTTCTAGATGATTTCCTGAAGAAATTCCAGGACACATTCGTGCAAGAATTTCCAATCAAATTGCCAAAGCAATTCTTGTACAAATCCTGTGGACTTCTGATGTCCACCAAGACCTGAATGAGTTTCTGAAGAAACCTTTGATTTTTTTAAGAAACCACTGGAACAAAGTTAGAAAGAATCTTGAAAAACATGTCTTAAGGAATCGCTCTAGGATTTTTTGAAGGATTCACGGGAGAAATTTCATGAAATTTCTTTCAACCAAACCTTAAAAGAATTTCTAAAGAAATTACTCATGGACCACATTAAAGAATTGCTAATGAAATTCATGGATAAATTTATAAGCGAATGTCTTAAGAACGTTTTTGAAAGTATCCCTGGAGGAAAGAAACCTTGGTAAATTTTAAGAACTCCTAGAGTCATTTCTGCAGACAACTTTCGAAGATTTTCTAAAGGATTTTCTGGGCCTACTTCTGATTTTCCTGAAGAATCACTGAAAGCATTCCTCAAGAAATCCTTGACTGATTCCCAGAAAGAATTCTTATGCGGATTTTGGAAATGTGAAAGCATTTCTGAAAGGATTCTGGGAGAATTTTTTGCAAAAAAAAACATCTAATTTCGGAAATTGTTTTGGAAATTCTTCCTGGTATTATTTTTATTAATTTATTCAAGTTCCACCTGAAATTCCTCCACAACCTCTTTGAAAAAATCTATCAAAGCTCCATAAAGATTTTTTTTCATGGATTTATTCACTTTTTTACAAAAATCTCCAGGAATTCTTTTCGGAGAGTCTTCCACGTATTTCTCCAAAAAAAATTCTCTAGAATAGAATCCATGCGTTTTCATAAAAATACCTCCACAATTTTTCTCAGGAATTCGTTCGTGAATTCTTTTGGGAAATCATTCAAGGTTTCCTTAAGGAATGCTTTCTGTGTCTTTAAAAAAAATCAAAAGTTCCTCCAGAAATGTCTCCCAAGATTTTTTTTTTGAAAATTTTCCACATACTCATTCAACAATTCTTTCGAAGATTCTTTCAGAAATGCGTCAACGAATACTTTAAAATATATCCCTGAAGACAATTGTATCCAAGGATTCCAATTTCATACAAATCTCCTACAAATTTCTTCCAATATTAATCCATGGATTCCTTTAGGTTGTTTTTTTTCGGGAATTCAGTCCACAAAGTTTTCTGTCAGAAACTTCTCTGACGATTTTTTTTCAGAAATTCTTCCAGAGTTTTTTGAAGATATTCCACAACGACATTCCAAAGAAATGGATTCAAGAATTTTTTTTTGTGGGTTTCAACGGGTTCCTTCTTTAAGGGATTCATCGGATTTTTTTCTCAGGAAATTCCTTTGGAAATTCTCTCAAAAAATATTTTAAAAATTCTCTCAGTGGTTTCTACAGATTTATTTTTTAGAAATTCAGTTATTTTTTTCGTAAAGTCCATCAGGCTTTTGTTTAGGAATTGCTTTAGGAATTTCATTGAAAATTTTTGCAAAAAATCTTCAGGGATTCAGCAAGAAAATCCCACAGGATTTCTGCAAAGATTGTTTCAGAAGTTTAACTTACTTACCGGTCAGGCTAAGGCCGGGGTGGCCTCTGCTGTACATAGTAGCCGCCTCCATTCCACTCGGTCCATGGCTGTTTGCCTCCAGTTCCGCACTCTGCGTAGGATCCGCAGATCGTCCTTCACTTGGTCGACCCACCTAGCTCGTTGCGCACCACGTCTTCTTGTACCGGTCGGATGACTCTCGAGAACCATTTTAGTCGGATTGCTGTCCGACATCGTGATGACGTGACCCGTCCACCGTAGCCTCTCGATTTTCGCGGTATGGACGATGGTTGGTTCTCTCAGCAGCTGATGCAGCTCGTGGTTCATTCGCCTTCTCCAAGTCCCGTCTTCCATCTGCACTACGCCGTAGATGGTACGCAACACCTTTCGTTCGAAAACTTCAAGGGCGTTAAACAGCTTAAACAGTTATTATTTCGGGATTCCCTCCAGATATTTGTTCTCCAGAAATTTACACAGTAAGGATAACCCAAAAAATTTTCCATGGATTCTTTACCGAATTCGCCCAAAATATTTACCTGGATTTTCTTAATTTAGAAATATCCTAAGAGTTTTTTTTTACAGGGATCGTTGTTGTTGTTCTCTATGCATTTCTCTATTGATATTTTTTTCCAAAAACTCGCTCACAGATTTCTCCAAAAATACTAACAGGAAATTCCTTGGGAAATTCTTTAGATTTTTTAAATATGATTTCAGCAGGAATTTTCTTATCAATTCTTCACTATTTTTTTTTTCTTTCTAGGAATTCCACCAAAAGCTTCCCGAGCAGAAGAAAATAGCAAGAGAATAACATGTCAAGGTATTTATCTTCAATACTACCATACCTTGATATGCCCTTCATTAGGTGGTAATAAGAGGCAAAATAACAAAAACGAATATGTACCAAAATTTTGTATACATAACATCTAGAAAAAAAAAAACAAGTCTTGTTATTTCAATTATGAATGCATACCTAAAATTTCAAGTGCTGTATTTGTTATCCCAAAGTTATTGAATAACAAACTAATAACATGTCTTGTTATTAAATGTTTCATTTGTTCGATGACTTCATGATGTAATAGCAAATCTTGTCCTTCGGTTATTTTCACTGCTAATCCAACAAATACTACATCAATACCAAACTCTGCTCAAATACCTCCAACTGTTATTGTGCTGTTCTTATAACATTTCGTAGAATAACGCAGCAATATCAATTTTAGGTATTAGAGCACATGTTGCTCTTCGCATGGTATTTGTAAGGTATGCTCGGGTTCCGAGAAGTTTCTGTAGGTATCCAAGAAGTTCTTAAGAAATTTTCCTGAGTTTTCTCAAGAAATTTACTGGGATTTCTTCAGAAAAAAATGAGTCAAGAGAAGGAAAGAATCCTTTCGAAGGTTCTTTCAGAAATTCCTGCTGGAACTCCTTCTGAAATTCATTTGAAGAGATGGTTTCATCTTTAAAGACTTCTTCAGAAAGCAAGTTCTCCCATAAAGTTTTTCAAAAACAAATCTACAAATTTCTTTAGAAATTCCACTGGGATTTCGTCAGGGATTTCCAGGGTTACTTTCAGAATTCTTTGAGAAATTCCTTCAGTCGTTCCTACAGAAATTTCAACAAGGATTATTTATTTAGAAATTGCTCCTGAGGCTTCATCAGATGTCTTCAGAGTTCCCTGTGGAAAAAGTTCAGATATTCCTTCAGGGATTTTCAAAAAGTTCTTCCAGAAGTTGCCCAAAAATTACTAGAGAATTCTCAGAAGAACCATCCCTGTCTAGATTGTCTGGAGAAATCCCTTAAAACACTCCTGAAAATACCTTTGAAAACTCCTTGATGAAATTCTTGAAAATTTTCTGGAAGCTAAACTAATAGCTGGTATTATACCTGATGGAACATCTCAAAAATCGTCTTTAATTCTCAGAAAAATATATCAAAAAAAACAAATACTGGAAGAACGCTGCAAGTTATCCCTAGGGAAAAGTTATTGGGAAATTACTGGAGCGATTTCTGGAAAAATCCGTATAGGAATTTCTGAAGTCACCTCTTGAAAAATGTCTACAGAAATGGCAGACAAAGGTAATGGAGGAATTCTTGAAAAAAAAATTGAATAAATTTGGTAGCGATCCCTGGAGTATTTTCAACGAAATCTGCATGAATCCTCAGAAAAATTTCATTTAATATTTCTAAAAGGATTTGTACACAAAATGCTCTTGACTACTACCTGGAGTGAATTTTGAAGAAAATTCTGCAAAATAAAATAAAAAAAAACTAGATTCTTTAAAGAACCTTATTCCGTGATTCTTCAAGCTTTTTTTGGGAAGTAATATTTCAAAAAAGAATATATAACATGAAAGAACTGGAGAACACTCTGCAGATATTGATAGATAAATTCCTTGAAAAAAAAATTGAAAAGCGCTAATAAATAAGTATTGTGAAGTAATTTCTGCAGAAACTGTTGAGAGAAGCTTTGGAAAAAAAATCAGAAACAATCCTTACACCAGAGCTACAAGATTAACTTGCAGATATTACCAGCCTCCAAGAGTCCTCATGAAAACGCATTGGCGAAATAATCCCAACTCCTTCTAGGATGTAAAAAAAAATCGGAATGATCTGACCCAGTTCCATGTCGTCGGAGGACCGCAAACACTTCTTGACTCTTTCAATTGTCTGCAATACTGTTGGCATTTATTTTCATCACTTCACGAGGAAGGACAATGTGCACCTGCCCCAAACACGTGTCTTTTTTTCACTTTTTAAAATAAAAAAATGTACTAACATTGATGTAAAAAATTACATATTTTAGATAAAAATGCAAAAAGTGTCGATGTATCATTACTTTTTTAAACGTTCAAATAGTATCTTTATTTTAAAAGACTTGTGAAGCATTTATTTACTGTTGATAAACATTCAAAATTTCATTCATTTTGGTTCACTGGTTTCCGAGATATGACAGTTGAAAAATGTTGTTTAAAAAAGTATTTTACGCGAACGGTTGTAAATAGCTTCACGAAAGATCAACCAATCAAGCACAAAATTGTACCGTACACATTACAGGGGATAGACAAAATGATCGGGACAGACAATTTTCTTTTTCCAAAAAAAAAAAGTGGTCGACGAGCTGTAACTTTTTGTTAAGTGCATCAAATATCATCAAATTTTAACTGTAAGTTGGTCAACTAGTTGTGTTTCCAACTTTGGGAATGATCGGGCCATACTACATGAAGTTATAAATGGTCGGCATTCAGTCAGTGTGGACTACACGATTTTTCAGGCAGGTAAAGATAAGTTGAGGAATTTGCTGAACCTGAACTTTTCGACGTTATTTTGATGTAGATGTGTCATTACATAAAAGAATAATAGTAATCCTAAAAATAATACCAGAGATTTGAAATTTCAAGTGCTTGCAGGACATTTTTTCGAAATCATTGAAAAACAGATGGTCCGGTCTGACTTAAGGCCGATCAAATATTTTTGAAAAAGGCGTAATTAACCGATAGCCCACTTTGGACTGTTATATCTCCGGTTTTAATGAACCGAATGCAATGAAATTTTGAGTGTTTATGACTTATATGATGAGCTATGAAAAACGTTTGAATCAACTTAAAATGGTTTGTAAGTGAAAAAGTTATTTCGATCTAATTTATTATATATTTTTTTAGTAAACCCAAACTTACGAAGATATAGTTTTGCAATTCCTTCAAAACTGTAACCGATAAGGTATGATAGGTTCTTACGAAAATAATATCAAACTATGTATTTTGTGTTTGAAATAGAGTCACCCGCCAAATAACATTTTTAGTTTTGTTCAGCTCTACAAGAGATCTTCATCACTTATTTTATAAAACTTGCAATGAAACTGATTTATACATCACAACCTCTTGATAACCTTTTTAAGAGCATCTTCCAGCTAAGTGGACCCCTCTCGGAGAGGTTTTGCAAACCACATTAAGAGTAGCAATAAAACTGTTTTAAAACCTAGTTGATAAATTTTTTATTTTTGAGAAGAGGTTATGATGATTGTTGTTGTTGTTTTTCTTTTTCAACAAAAACTATGACAGCTCAAGATGCAGAGAAGCTTTTTCGATGGCACGTAAAGTTCGAAACGATCATTTCCAAGTAATATTTTAGTAGTTATTGTGTTGGTAGGCTTTTGCGCATTCAATTTTACCGTGCATATTGGGGTTTGCAGAAACATAAAATTAATGCGCTTCGAAAATGGTGAATATTAAATGAATGAAATAAATCAATTTGTCAATTTAGTAAAACTATCTCGAATCACAAAAAAACTCAGCTGAGAGAGTTAATTTATGTGAACATGTTAACAATTTATTGCTTATTTGAGCAAAATTACCTGTTTTCCATTCACGTCAGCTAACTCTTCAATATGGCGATGACCATAATTAGCGAAAATAAAACGAAAGCAAGTTTACTTTTATGATGACCGCAATAAACCAAGTAGTGTCGTAGTTTCTGATTTTCCATCAACAGATGTCGTTACTAATCAAACGGATCGCCATCTGTTGAGAGTTTGAATAGTTTTATTGTGGTAATAATGAATGCCAGAAGGTTTACATACACGCTCAGAAAACCGTTCTGATAAACGTGAACAAACAAATGCAAATATAAGAACCAGCAAATATACACCGTGAGCTGGAACTAGTTCCAGCTGTCAATATGGGCGTTCTAGAAAACGTGAAATGTAGTTCACGGTGTACATTTATTATTGTTGTTATCGTTGCTATGCATAGTTCCCGTTGCCGTGATTGGGAGTTCACGTATATCGGAACGGTTTTTTTTTTCGTGTAGCGAACAATTTTGTTTACTCTCCAAATCTGGCTTTATGGATATCTTCAATTAAACTATAAAACATTTCATCAATGGTTTTCATAAAATAAGTCATAAAACTGTGAGTTTTGGTTATTGCTGTAATAAAACCCTAATAAAAATCATACAAAACCAATTAGCAATGGAATTGTTACTTGGGCTGTCTATTGATCGTTCATGCTACAAATAAGCAGAAGAAAAACAAGGACTCTTCATCTAAAACAATCAACAACCCGGGTAGAGGCTAATGGCAAACAAAGGACAAAATAATAACTGGTTTTGCCATCATATCTCGTTTTGCCATTCTTCTGTTATTATGAAAAACTTAAAATGGCAAATCAATAGCAAAATATACAATCATAGCAAATCTTGTAATTGATATGTTATTCATGAATAATGCTAAATAACACATAAATAACAAAAATTACTATCATGGCAAAACTTGCAATTTAGCATCTTTTATAATGAATTGTATAAAATATCAAAACAATAACATAATTTACATTCCTAGCTAAATTTGCCATTATTTTGATATTGTGAGAAATTATTTATAAACATTAGACACCATAACATATTTTACTCTTAATATACCATTAACTATTATATTGTATATTTCAAGCATAACTTTTCAATTCGACGTATCTCGCAAAAGTAAACAAATCTGGATTCTCAGCTGTGTGTTTGATTCGCAATGGGTTCTATTTGATGCACATCAATTTATGTTAATTTAGAACTCAAACAATTAACAGAAATAGCTCATTTTACCTTTCTTCTGCTACTTTGAAATAATAACTGAATCTACCATTATTTTAAAATAGAGTTTGTACAACTAAACCTACCATTATTTTGATCGCCACATAAACAGCTAAATTTGTTCTTATTCTGTTATCAATAACTCAAGAATGTCATATTTTGTTATTCACCGATAACAGTTAATTTGGGTCTTATTTTGTTATCAATATCTCAATAATAACTTATTTTGTACTTCAATTTAATCCACATGCTTTACCATTACTTTGTTATTACAATGGCAAAATAAGTTATTTTTAAGTTTTTCTGCTACCAAAATTTTGTGATTATTTTTGTTATTTTAACTCTTATTTCAAACAAACAAATAACACATTTTGCCATTCAAACATTCTGTTTTAATGGTAAAATTTGCCATTCTTTTGCCATTAAGCTCTACCCGGGAAGGTATAGTTATTATTATCTACAACTCCAAAGAACTGCTAACGCCGCTGAATGCGTCCATCACCGGCAAAAATAGCCTAGGAAAGTCCACCCCACCAACCAGAATCCATAAGCGACAGCGACAATGACTGGGGTCCCAAGATGATCTTTCTACTTGTTAGATAAAGTCTGTTCAGTCTCATTCCTGCCTTAACAGCGGCGGCCGGCGGTCCACCAAGCCAAACACCGCATCGGCTAGAAACAACGAGCAACGAGTGTCAACTTTGGTCAACTAAAGTAGCGTCGCTTGTGAATCGCTGCCTTTCTTATGCGGCAATGGCGACGGCCGTAGACCCCGCAAAAAGTTTAATAACTGAAACCATTATTTCACTCTCCCAGAATCGTTATGAAAGTTTTTGCCTGGGCTCTGTTTCTGCCTGCTGGTGTCCATATTGAGGAAACGGGCAAGTGAAGAAATTCTCTCTTTCAACTTTTTGCCCCCCTCTATTCCATGTGTGGAATGGGGGGAAGGTGGAACAAAATGCATTGAATGACTTCTGAATGTATCTTAGGAACATTCGATAAATGATTCATAGACTATCGTACGATAGTCTCGAAGGTCAGACGCCACAATATTCGGTTCGTGGCTGCTGCTCTCGACCCTCGGTTACGCCCAATGCTCTCCAGATCACTCCGACGTACTCTCTGCGCTTCACACTTTCTTGTGCCGACCGAATCAGTAGCGAATACCAACATTGCAGGATTGTTGTCCAGCATTCTTCCAACATAGCCTGTCCACCGTATCTTTCCGGCTTTGGCCACGTTTAGGATGCTTGGTTCGCCGTGGAGTGCAGCGAGCTTAGCTCATTATTAGCACACGTCGCTCGAAAACTACGGATGCTTGCAGGTCCTTCTCGAGTATGGTTGGCGTTTTGTGCATGGTACATTTGGTGCGAGGGTGAATCTTTGTAGACCGCAGGTTCTTTTGGTGCCCGTAGTATACATGACTTATACTGATGAATTGAACCACCCTTTCAAAGTGTGGCTCTTGAAAAAAACTTAAACTCGATACTCAAAAGGGTTAAATTATATGGAACGTTGAAAACCCCCAATGTGTCATTCTAAACCATCTTCTCCACCGAGTAGAACACAACCCAACGAAACCTCGGAGGGCTGGAGAAGCCTTGATTGAATAAAGCGGCACCCGAACAACCGGACGGAAGAATGTGTTTGTAAACTCTGTTAATGTCGTTTCTTGCCGTTGCATGGGGGGACTCGGCGCTCGGGCAAGGAAGCAGCGCACGTCGTCACCATAAAGTGTAAATTGACAGAATTTTCCACACGTTCTTGCCTAGCGCTCGCTCGCTGACTAGCTCTTGCTGCTGGTCCCTTTGGACCATCGACGTCGTCGCCGTCATCGTCGTTGCACTTATTGATGGGTGTTTATTTTGCTGCACTTCTTGCAGCCTCCCTGGGAACGACCGGAAGACCTAAGTTGCGCTCAACAGCTGCCGCAGTCTATCCTTTGGGAATTTATGCGGTTCGGTAGGGGAAAAAAATCTCACCGACGTGAAGCATGTATCGAATACCAAAGCCAACCTCTTCTGACAGCGTATAAAGTGGAGGGAAAATCCATCAGAAAACGAAACTTTTCTTTTGACGGCGGCAGTACTACTGGCTGCTGCAGCATAGAAGCACAGAAGCCACAAAGAGCCGATTCTAGTGTTCATCTGACGACGACGACCATCATCATGAAGTGAGCGTTTCGGTCTCTGGAGGAATGAGCGAGCGGTGCCTAACCGTTAGGGTGTTAATGTGGTACGGGTGCAGCAGTCAGTGCATCGACGCAACCACCTAACGATGCGATGAGAGAGTTGTTATGTTTGCTCTATGAAAAGTGAAGACTGATAAACGCTTCAAATGAAGACGACTTCTAGCGTTCTTATAATGTGCAATAGTTATGGTGTTATGGTGGAAGCTTTTGATCATAGATTATTGAGAAAACTTCTAAATTCTTATGTCTATCATCATAATAAGTTAGTTTAGTGTTTTTCAATTCTCGTTGCATTGTCGATTGTGTAATCGATATGCACTGCAGATAGATAATGCCCAATATTCACATGGTAAATCAGATTTATATCAATTTTACTGCCTTTTTTTCAATGCTTGTTTTTTGGGAAACATATGTACATCATTTGGACGTGAGGTGATCGAAAGGTGGAAGCAGCACTTCGATCAGCACGGTGTGAACGGCATGCAGAACGTAGGCACGGGAGCCCACGGTAACGGAGGAAACGACGACGCAAGTGCAGCGGAGGACGGAAATGAACCAACTACCACGCTGAGGGAAGTTAAGGATGCCATTCACCAGCTCAAAACCAACAAAGCAGCTGGTAAGGATGGTATCGCAGCTGAACTCATCAAGATGGGCCCAGAAAAGTTGGCCACCTGTCTGCATCGGCTGATAGTCAGGATCTGGGAAACCGAACAGCTACCGGAGGAGTAGAAAGAAGGGGTAATCTGCCCCATTCGCAAGAAAGGCGACCATTTGGAATGTGAGAACTTCAGGGCCATCACTATTTTGAATGCTGCCTACAAAGTGCTATCCCAGATCATCTTCCGTCGTCTGTCATCTAAAACGAATGAGTTCGTGGAAAGTTATCAAGCCGGCTTCATCGACGGCCGGTCGACAACGGACCAGATCTTTA
Organism: Aedes albopictus; assembly: GCF_035046485.1. Lineage (NCBI taxonomy): Eukaryota > Metazoa > Arthropoda > Insecta > Diptera > Culicidae > Aedes > Aedes albopictus. The sequence continues at coordinate 98,265,074 of NC_085137.1, read as the reverse complement.
CCGTACGGCAAAAACCTCCAGAAATGCCGTGAATACCAGGTCCCAACGCATCACCTGTTCATCGACTTCAAAGCGGCATACGACAGTATCGACCGCGCAGAGCTATGGAGAATCATGGACGAAAGCGGCTTTCCTGGGAAGCTGACTAGACTGATTAAAGCAACGATGGACGGTGTGCAAAATTGCGTAAGGGTTTCGGGTGAACTATCTAGTTCATTCGAATCTCGCCGGGGACTGCGACAAGGTGATGGACTCTCATGCCTACTCTTCAACATCGCTCTGGAAGGTGTGATGCGACGAGCCGGGCTCAACAGCCGGGGAACGATTTTCACAAAATCCGGACAATTTGTGTGCTTTGCGGACGACATGGACATTATTGCCAGGACATTTGGAACGGTGCCAGAGCTGTACACCCGCCTGAAATGCGGAACAGCAAAGGTCGGACTGGTGGTGATTGCCTCAAAACAAAGTACATGCTGGTAGGCGGAACTAAAACCGAACAGCACCGGACCCGTCTGGGTAGTAATGTTACGGTAGACGGGGATACTTTCGAGGTGGTGGAGGAATTCGTCTACCTCGGATCCTTACTGACGGCTGACAACAACGTGAGCCGTGAAATTCGGAGGCGCATCATCAGCGGAAGTCGGGCCTACTACGGGCTCCAGAAGAAACTGCGATCGAAAAAGATTCACCCACGCACCAAATGCACCATGTACAAAACGCTAATAAGACCGGTGGTCCTCTACGGGCACGAGACATGCCATGCTCGAGGAGGACCTGCAAGCACTTGGAGTTTTCGAGCGACGCGTGCCAAGGACGATCTTCGGCGGTGTGCAGGAGAACGGTGTGTGGTGGAGAAGTATGAACCACGAGCTTGCTGCACTTTACGGAGAACCCAGCATCCAGAAGGTGGCCAAAGCCGAAAGGATACGGTGGGCAGGGCATGTTGCAAGAATGCCGGACAACAACCCTGCAAAGCTGGTGTTTGCAACTGATCCGGTTGGTACAAGAAGGCGTGGAGCGCAGAGAGCACGTGGAGCGTGACCTGGCGAGCATTGAGCGCGACCGAGGATGGAGAGCGGCAGCCATAAACCGAGTATTGTGGTTAAGGCCATAGATCACCAATCCGGAGACTGCGGGTTCTTGCCACACAATGAACAAATTCATGCAACGGCAGGCAAAGACAACCCTTCAATAAATAACTGTGGAAGTGCTCTAAGAACACTAAGTTGAAAAGAGACAGGCCAAGTTCCAATGCGAACGTCGAGCCATAAAGAGGAAGAAGGAGAGAACAGGGGCGTTTCAGGGGCCCCATGGAATTTCAGGGGGATACCTGGAGATCTCAGGAGTGTTTCAGGGGATTTTCAGCGAACTTCAAGGGAATCCCATGGAGTTTCAGGGGCGTTTCAGGGTGTTTCAGCGTGGTGCAATGTGGCCTCAGGATCGCTTTAAGATGACTCAAAGGCGTTTCAGAGAGTTTTATGGGTTTCCAGGAGAGCTCAAGGGCGTTTCAAGAAGACTCCAGGGGGTTAAATGTGTTTCAGGGGGTTTAAGGAGGCTTCCAGGTGGGCTGAGGGACGCTTTTCTGGGGGTTCTTGGTAAATTCCAACGGATCTCAGGTAAAGCTCAGAGGGTTTTAAGGGACGCTTTAAGTGGTATTAGGGGGGATTCCAATTGGCAGGAGGTAACATGAGTTCTCAAAGGCGCTCTGGTGGGCCTTAGGAATGCTTCAAAAGGGTTTAGGGGATTCCCAGGAAATACCAGAGGCTCTCCAGTTTCCAGAGGCATAGGCATTTCAGGAGGTTTCAGGAGGTACCAGTAGCTCCTGATACCCCGTAAAACCCTCTTGAAATGCCTCTGAGGTCTCTAGAAACTCCCTGAAACGCCCCATAAGGTCCCTAAGACTCCTTTTAAACGGCCCTAAGATTATCAGGTATCTGTTTGAAACCCGCAAGAGTAGACTTATGAGACCTTCTGGTACCCCCATGAAGCCCTTTAGGACCCTCTTGAAACGCCCTTGAGACCTTATAACACCATTGTCCAACATTTGTGAAATCTGAATCAAATTTCAATTCAATATAACAAATCGCTGTATTCCCAAGTATCATTTTGATTACCTCTATTTTTTTTTTTTTTTTTTTTATTCCTTGTTGGGTATCTAAGTCACTGCGACCAGTTGATAGATCTATTGTGACATATGCCCCATTTTTGTTTAGCTTTGTCAAGTCGACGTATCACCATTGGTATTGGTAATAATCAGACTTTGACCAGAAGCGGTATCCCAACACGGTGACACACTTCGAATGAATTGAACCACCGTAATTGGGTTTGTTCTCCAAACATCAAAGGGTTCTATTAGCCCTTTGTCGAAGAACCTAATTCTTTTAGTTACAATTGCCGGACAATGGCATAACAAATGTTCCGAGTCTTCTATATCTATGCCGCAAAAGCGACATACATCATCTTGAAGTTTTCCAATTAGCTTCAGATGATACCGGCTCGGACAATGACCTGTTAAGAGGCCGGTTAAAGTACTGAAATCTTTTTTGGAAAGTTCCAGAATTTTGCGAGTGTTTGCAACGTTTGGCTTTATAAAACGCTTAGACTGCCTCGCAATTGTGGTGTTTTCCCATATGGAATTTAATTTTTCCTGTTTCCAAGCTTTAAACTCCATTCTGAGAGAACACCCAGATGCTACAAAATGGTTCAGGACCTATGAATTGATGAGACGACCCAAGTCTTGCTAGCATATCGGCTTGCTCGTTTCCTTCAATTCCACAATGTCCTGGAACCCAAAACAACTTCACCTCATTTCGGTAAGCTAATTGTTGAAGTGATTGGATACACTCCCAAACATGTTTTGAAGTGCATGATGCTGATTTCAAAGCATTTAGAGCTGCTTGACTATCACACGGTGTCAAAATTTTGATTATTATCGAACTTTCATGTACCTCGGGTTTTTCTTTAAAGAATGTTAGAATTTCAGCTATAATGTATAAATGCAAAATTTGAAAATATTCTATCGGGGAAAATTAGAGTTAGATGAGTTTTTGGCTATTTTCCATACTAAAAATCAATAATTACTATTTTAGCCCAAAAAACGTCCCATACAAAATGTATGGAATAATTTTCGCCGATGAAATATTTTCTAGCTTTCCGATTATGAATACATAGCCCAAATACTGATCATTTTCGAAGAAAAATCCGAGGTACATGAATGTTCGATAATAATCGAAATTTTGACACCGTGTATCAGACATTATGCAAATTTTTGAAGAGGTTTTGAGAACCGTCATAAAACCTAATACCTTTTATTTTAGTTTTGTGATGGTGTCAATAATATCTTTTTATCTGTTTGATTAAAACATGTTACTTAGGATTTGAATTCCTGCAATCTATTACATGTATAATTGCAAGATTTTTAACAGCGAGCAATTTAAAGAAGCAATCATTTTAAAACCTATAAAACTTTCGCAAATTGTGTTGGTTGATTAAACTTTAGAACAGTGATCAAAAAGGTTCATTGCGTGAAAGTAATAACACACTTGAAATTAACAATTTCAAGAATCAAGATCTGCATGACGTTGAGCGTTCATATCAAAATCCTAAACAGCTTTCCCACAATTAGAAAATACAAAATACAAAACCGATGCTTTTTTTTCGAATCGAGGTCGACATTTATTGGCAAAATTATTACTGATTAATCATGTGTAGCACCACATCACTAACTTGAATAACAATAAAATATTCGTAGCATTTCGTGTAGAAAACAACATTTTATTATTCAAAAATCTTTCAAAAATTTTTGAGAATTTCTTCCAGAAATTCCGTTGTTTTGTAATTCTTTTGGAAATTCTGTCGATAATTTCTTCGGATTTTCTTTGGCAATTTGAGGGAAATTTATTTGAAAATTCCTCCGGCAATTTCTTCAAAAAGTCCTTTCGATCTCCTCTGAAAAATTCTTAAAATGATCTCTTGTGAACTTCTCATATTTTTTATGAACTTCAACATTGTGTTATTTCGAAAGTACTGGAGTTTTTTGCCAATAATTTTGGGAATATCTCAAGCATTGTTTTTTTTTTCAATTGCTGCAGCAGTTCTTTTGATATATTTTATTCATTTGTTTCTGTCATGTATTTCCTGGTATTATCTCAGCAACCCCTCCGGTAATCCCTTAAATAATTTCCTTGGCAATGCTTCTGGCTAATAATTCGACAATGCTTTTGTGAATTACTTCGCGAATTTCTTGAAAAATTTCTTCGGAAAATCCTTTAGAACTCCCTCAGCATTTTTTTCTGGCCATGTGTTCTGCATTCCTGTGAGAATTTATGCAACAATGCTTTCCGGAGTTTCTTCAGCAATTTCATTGGGGCATGTTTTAATATTCTCTTTTAAAACTTTTTGTAGAAAGAATTAGAATTTTTTTATGAATTCCTTCTGCAATTCCTAAAAACCCATTCGACAATTTCTTCGTGATTCATTTGTAAATTTCAGCGGAAGTTTTTTTTTTTTTGAGAATGTCTTCAACAATTCCTTTGAAGTATGAGACATTCCACAGTGTACAAATTCGAGCGAAAAAACGGACGCAATTCAGTTCCAGTCGCTAAGAAATCGACAGATACCCATTCCTAAGCAAAAAACTCCTCTCGAAGTCATCCCTAACGGGCGTACCGCGAAGGTAAGGAAGAGAGAGAATGAGTTTTTAGTGGGTCGATTCCCACATCACCCGAGGAACCACCTCTTGGGTATCTGTTGCAGATTTTCTCATTCTATAAAAAAAAAGCAAAAAACTCCGGGGAATCGAATGGTGCCAACCCCTTTCCAGAAAAACATCGCCAAGTGTGTCATTTTGGTCATTTTCCCCTAAATTTGTCAAAAATACTTGAACATATCAAACTTAAATTCAAAAAAGGTGGGCAAAAACCTTAATATTTCAAAAAACTTCATGTACCAATGACAGGCAACTTGGGTTAGAAAATATTTTTCACTTTTGATCACAATAAGTGTCTCATTTTGTCCAATATCCCCTATAAAATGATAATATTTAAGAAGTTCGGTTGATTTTCAACAAAAACCATGAAAAATCTTTCAAAAGTTATACTACTGCGTGGAGAAATGCCAAACGGGTCGTGTCTTGTCAATCACATTCAGAGATGGTGTTCTATTTTGTCCAATATCCCCTATAAATAAAGAATGTTTCAGAATTTCAATAAAAACCATGCAAATTCGTTCAAAAGTCATGCTACTTAATGGCAAAACCCCAAACGAATCATGTTTTGTCTTGTGTTTTGTCCATCAGATTCAAAGATGATGTCTCATTTTGTCCAATATCCCCTATAAATAAAGAATATTTGAGATTTTCACATGAATTACAACAAAAAACCATGCAAAGTCGTTCAAAAGTCGTGATACTGAATGGAGAAACCCTGAACAGATCGTCTCTTGTCTATCACATTCAATGCTGTTGTCTCATTTTATCTAATATCCCCTATAAATTAAGAATATTTGAGAATTTCGGATGAATTTCAATAAAAACAATGCAAAGTCGTTCAAAAGTCATGTTACTTAATGGTAAAACCCCAAACGAATCATGTCTTGTCCATCACATTCAGAGATGATGTCCCATTTTGTCCAATATCCCCTGTAAATAAAGAATATTTAAGAATTTCAGATGAATTACAACAAAAAAAAACCATGCAAAGTCGTTCGAAAGTCGTGATACTGAATGGAGAAACCCCAAACAGATCGTCTCTTGTCCATCACATTCAATGATGTTGTATATTTTTTTCTGATATCCCCTATAAATTAACCTTCCGGGACGCGCAGCTGAAACTGCACCGCGTTCGCGCTGTATACGACGAGCGAGGTTTTTTGGTAGTGTTGTACTTTTTACAACAGCGCGCGCTCTGAAGGGCTAAGAATATTTGAGAATTTCAGATGGCTAAAATATAAACGACTCATAAGAAACTGATCATTCGTCATAAATAATTCTAAAAAACCCAGTGAAGAAACAGGGGTGTAAGCAGTAATAAATAACAAAAGTTCCATAAATAAAAAGAAAAATGCATAAATAAATCAAAAGTTTCCATAAATAATTGATTTTTGAGCAATTAAAAACGTCAAAAATGCAATGAATAATTCAACTGTTGCAATAAAAAAAGCCAATTTTCCCACCAAAAAACTTCGAATTTTCCATAAATAAATTCGATTTTTCCATAATAAATTAAAAAATTCACAATAAAAAAATATCAAAAAAGCAATAAATAATTCAAAAAGTGCAATAACAAAAAAATAAATTATCAATAAATGTCAAAAAACGAGCAATAAACGTAAATGCATTTTGAGCCAAAAAATTATGTAGACCATGCGGTGAAGCCGCATAGAGGATTGAGGAACTGAGGCGGCAGAAGGCCGCCGAAGTTTCCGATATCCGATGCACCGCAACTACTTTTAGGCAAACCACATATTCAAGAATTTGCCCGGTATAATGCAAACATAGATGTTATCCCTTTTTTAGGTCCGACGAGCGATAGCGAGTTCGGACAGCAAGCAATTGCTCGGTAAATTGCAATCATAGTTACGCAAGCTTTATATAAGTGCGATTTTTCATTTCACTGTCTCATACTTTTCTGCATTTGTTTTTTATGGGTATTTTCGTCATTTTTTATTGCATTTTTTGAATTTTTTATCGCTTTTTCGATATTTTTTTATTGTAAATTTTCTAATTTATTATGGAAAAATCGGATTTATTTATGGAAAATTCGAAGTTATTTGGTGGGAAAATTGGCTTTTTTTATTGCAACAGTTGATTAATTCATTGCATTTTTGACGTTTTTAATTGCTCAAAAATCAATTATTTATGGAAACTTTTGATTTATTTATGCATTTTTCTATTTGTTTATGGAACTTTTGCTATTTATTACTGCTTACACCCCTGTTTCTTCACTGGGACTTTTCGAATTATTTATGGGAAATTTTGTATTTATTATGGAACGTTTAATTGTCTGCCATTTCAGATGAATTTCATCAAAAAACCGTGCAAAGTCGTTCAAAAGTCTGATATTTTTTGTTTTGAATGTTATATCATACAGGGGATGGCCAAAATGATTGGGATAGGCAACTTTTTTCTCCAACAAAAAAATTCAACATGCTGTAACTTTTCATAGAGTGCATCAAAAAATCTCAAATGTTTACTGTTTGTCAACCTATTATATGTGCATCTTTGGTACATATTTGGGCTCGATTGAATAATTTTTCGCGAAGTGAGAACCGTTGGGGTAAAACACCATTATTGAGACTACGAATTTTTGAACTGTCATTTCTTGGAAGCCAGTGAACCGAATTGAATAATACGACGTTATAAAATGTAACATTTTCTCACGGCGAATTAAGTTACACCGGGTTGAAGTTTTTACCCATATAGAGGAAAATAAGTCAAATTTACAATACCACACAAAAATTACTTAATGTGTTCTTCCTTCAATCTAAATAGGCTCTAATATATCTGATTAGAGATAACTTGAGAACAGAAGTGGAAAATCTTTGGATATCAACACTAAAATTTATTGACATTGATGTAAAAATAACTTTATTTCGAGAAAAATCCAAAAAATGTCAATCCTTGATAACTTTTTTCTACGTTCAAGAAGTACCTATGTATTAATAGTCTGTGAAGCTTTTACATAGTGTTAGTGTACGTTCAAAATTTCATTCAATTCGGTTCACTGGTTTCCGAGATATGACAGCTCAAAAATGAGTTGTCTAAAAAATAGTGTTTTACCCGAATGGTTCTAACTTTGCGAAACATTAATCAATCGAGCCTTAATTTGTACGAATGGTGCACATATAATAGGTTGAAAAACAGTCAAAATTTGAGATTTTTTTATGCACTCTATGAAAAGTTATAGCATGTTGAACTTTTTTGTGAGAGAAAAAAAGTTGCCTATACCAAACATTTTTGCCACCCCCTGTACTTTGAAAAATCATGACTCAAGAACGAAGCATCGTAGACACATTTTTTTAATTAAATCATCTGTTATGTTATGACCAATTTTGTGGAAATTGTCCAGAGTATAGCTTATGAAATTTCGTTTCAAAATATTTTTTTGGGAATTTTTCCGGACTTCGAAAATAGTTTTTCCGACTTTTCCAACAGATTTCATCGCAATAGATTTCTTGCAACTCTAGGATAACAAAACAGGAACTGTACAAAAATCGATGCACTAAATACTAAGGATACGGGTAATGCTATAAAAGATCTAAATACTGGTCGACTCGCAGTGGCTCATCCGAACAGAAAAAAAATAGCTTATGAAATTTCCTCTCAAAAATTTTGTTTTGGGAATTTTTTCGGACTTCGGAAATAGTTCTTTCGACTTTTCCAACCGATTTAGCTCAACAGTGGACAATTTTGAGGAAAACAATTTTACTTTTGTATTTTTTTAATTACTGAGAAAATTTGCTGCTTCATATAATATAATTTTTCACATAATATAATTTTTCAAAGTGAATGGTGTCTGTAGAAAATGATTGTTTTCTACTGGAGTTTTCTGGAAAATTAGGTGACCCTAATCTTTTTCAATTCATATATAAAACCCTATCTATGAAAGAAAATTTCATCAAATTCTGAGAACTTTAATAATTGTACGATGAATAAATACATTGTTTGTGATTCTTATAAATCTCTCATAAAACTAGAATAAATCCGATAAGCTCTGTAAACATAACTTGGGAATAAGACCCAAGTTACATATTGATTACCACTAAGTCTAGTAGAGGTTTTTAAAAACGCCATAAAACATGATAGGGGAAAAGCGGGTAACACCGTCAGGGTGGGTAAGCCCGTCACCCCAATGATTTTACCAGAAAACAGTTTTTTAGTAGCTCTTCGGCCACACGCCTTATTTGTTTTTACCAATTTTACTCTTTCGAGACAAATGATACCAAAATTGACCTGTCAAACACGAAGAAAATAAACAAAACAAACGCACGCGTCATTGTACCAACGCCGGATGTAATATTTCGTCGGTAGAATTTAGCTTCTGGAATACAAAAGAAGTGCAAAAACTAACTTTCATTAATCATGTATTCTCATCTGTACTATTCTTTAGTGCCAAGATTCTTTAAATGGTCAGTTTCAACAATTATTCAGAAATTACGATGTAATTTAAGAAAAGTGGCCTTTTCGGGTAAGCCCGTCACTCATCGGCGGGGGTAACACCGTCATGCTCTTCGGATCACCGGATGTTTGTTGAACTGGCTAGGCATTTCTATTAGATGCCACGCAACTACAAACTGATGACCAACCAGGGAAATTTCTATAGGGGTCACCCATAAATGACGTAGCATTTTATGGGGGGGGGGGGGGGGTGAGTTGGAGTCTCGAATTATGCTACGAGCTATGTATTACGTATTGGAAAATAGACTACGAGGGGTGGAAGGGGGTGTCAAAAATCGTCAAAAAAATGCTACGTCATTTATGGACGACCCCATATGGGTTTCTCCTGGGATTCCTGCGGGATTTTTTCTAAGGCTTCTTTCAGTATTTCCTACGGTTTATCCAACTAAATCTACTAGGATTTCTTTAGGAGTTCCGGCTTGGACTCTTCCTGTTCCTTCTGGACCTTCTAAGGGCATAACTTGTGGATTATTTTTTCAGCGATTGCAAATTCACTAGTACCACCTAGTGACAGAATTCCGAAACACGTGTCCCGTTTCATGTAAGTCTATGTCAAACTGATCAACTTTGCCGAAGACACCAAATCATTGGATTCTGATAGATAAGGTTTGGAAAATTTACATGCTCACTAGCGCCGCCCAGTGGGGGAATTTCGAACTTCGTAGCTCATCATCTGTAAGTTATTAGCGTATCCAATAATTTTTCCGAAGACACTATTTCTAATTATCAGGGTCTTGAGCTGTCGCATATCGTAACGTTTGCTTGACAACCTAATATGGTTCCTGCAGTGAACTGTTGGTGGTGCCTCTGGTGGCCAAGTCACCAACTAATCATATGAACCAAAGTTCTAAATGGTAGATCTTTTCAAACCCTAAAACTTTGCCGAAGAAATTATTGCGCTATCTCTTAACACACCCGGGATAATTGGCCACACCCCCAAAAAGCCCAAATCCCATAAGCTTAGTCTCCTATTAATCGGATTCCAATTGCGCCCCCCGACCAGTGATTTTACAAGAGTATCGACTGTTGAATGATTGGTAAACCATCACTGCACTTCAAAAATGTAATTATAATATTTTAAAATTGAAATCATCAAAAGTATCAATATAAAAATATATATGACGGACTTACCCCATAGGGGTGACGGTCTTACCCGCACTGAATAAAAAACATCAATATTTATTATGGTTGTGTTATGTGCATTGTTCACCAGAATCAACATAATTTGACAATTCTAATGCACAGGTCTTATAAAAAACTAATGTATCAAATATTCTGCGTACTGAAAATATCAATTTTCGTATTACATTTATTTTGAAAAATCCAAATGCTTAAGGTGACGGGGTTACCCCTTCCTCCCCTACCTCTTATTTCGTTTTTATGATATATGTAAGAACCTCACATATTCTATTTGACTTAAAAATGTTACTTGAGGAATTTTGTCCCCCAATAAATGGTAGCCTGGACTACACAGCACTTAATTTAAAAGGTCACGTACCATGTACCAGTCCGTGTCGTCGTATTAAAAAGTTCTAAAAATTCAATCTACAATGTCCGGCCGTTAAAAACATCATCAATCTTATTCCATTTTTAGTTGCATAACCAACCATTCTCATCTGATCATGCCCCTTGCTAGATATGCAAATTTACATTACCTTTGCCTAACCTTTTAACTTCTTCCAAGTTTGACACAGCAAAACTGACCGTTCGTTCGTTGCTCGTGCCGTTGTCCGACAAAAAAGGACCGAATCATCAACATGCATCGTGTTTGCGTCTAGCGCGTTGCCTTTTTCTCCCAATCCGTGCTCCCACACCATGCCACGATTCAACCGCTCCATATTAATAGGTGCCATTTCCGAAGCTTTCGGTTATGGAAAAATGCACGAAAAAGTTGATTTCTTTCCCCGCTGCTGGTCATCTGTCACCATGATTAATGATGCGGAGTAGTTTCTTTTTTGGGACCTTTTTGTGGGGGACTGGAATCGCGTATTTTTCGATCTCTGCTGACTCTCCACCTGAAAGACTTTCATCTGCATAGGTTGCGATCGTGCTGGGGGGAAATTAAACGACCGGCGGACGACGAGATTGTATTTGCAGAGGGGGTTCACCCGCCGCCGGGTTGCAGCAAAAAAAAAATAATACCGAGGCAATAACCTGGACGCCCATGCCAAAGGGAGGAACAATTATCACGTGCTTCGGAAATGAAAAATCTCCCGAATTCCGGTTTCATTTTTGTTCTCATTTATTGAATTTCGGTTTCCTTGTGTGCTGTGTCGTGGCCCCCGCTGCTGGCTGCCTGCCTTGTCATTCGTCCGCAAACGTTTCGAAATGTTGCAACATGGTAGTAGCAACAGCAGCAACAGAAGCATCGGTATCAATGGTGGCGGCTGCACATGTGTCCGTAATGGATAAATCGATATCCTTTTGGTCGATTGTCGGAAATTGGTCCGGTCCGGTTGCGAAATGATGCTGAGTTTTTGTACCGGCACTTACAGTGACCGGCAGAATAAAGAACCTTCTAAAGGTTATGACACAAAACATAATTGTACACGCGTTTCAGAAATTGATCTGGACCTTCACGCTCACGGTCTTTGCTTATAACGGAAGATGGCACAGTTTTTCTCCGCACGTCATTATCAGTTTCGTAAAATTTCCGCATATTATGTTGTTCCACACTTTTGTGTGCCTCGGTAGTAAGTATTCATATTGCTCTTTCAATGGAAAATTAAGGCATGGGGCTGGCGTAATGCCAGCTCCATAACTGACATTTTTACCACCCGTGGATGACCGGACAGAGTAGATACTGCGCCTGTTCCTGTTGTATCTAACATAGAAATTATACAGACTGAAATCTCATACATTTAATGTTGCGCTCCTCTCCTCTCCTCCCCCTATCCACCCTGCGCGATTCTTTATGTTGTAAGTATGAAAGTACTTCATACCCACGTCTGTGCCGTAAACTACCCAGATAACCAGTAATCGTATAAGATGTTGCATAAGATGATAAAGTGGAGGCCACATGCGTGCAGATGGACCAGATATTCGCCATCCGCCAGGTGTTGCAGAAATGCCGCGAATACAACGTGCCCACACATCACTTGTTCATCGATTTCAAATCGGCGTATGATACAATCGATCGAGAACAGCTATGGCAGATTATGCACGAATACGGGCGACGAAGGCGACGATGGATCTCGAGTACCTTCGAATCTCGCAAAGGGTTACGGAAAGGTGATGGTCTTTCGTGCTTGCTGATCAACATTGCTTTAGAGGGTGTAATTAGGAGAGCGGGGATAAACACGAGTGAAACGAAAAGTCCGTTCAGCTGCTTGGTTTTGCTGATGATATCGATATTATTGCTCGTAAATTTGAGACGATGGCGGAAACGTACACCCGACTAAAAAGTGAAGCCAAGCGAATCGGATTAGTCATTGATGTGTCGAAAACAAAGTACATGATGGCAAAGGGCTCCAGGGAGGAATCACCGCGCCCGCCACCCCGAATTTATATCGACGGTGATGAAATCGAGGCGGTTGAAGAATTCGTGTAATTGGGCTCCCAGGTGACCGCCGACAACGATTCCAGCAGAGAAATTCAGAAGCGCATTGTGGCAGGAAATCGTGCTTACTTTGGACTCCGCAGAACTCTACGATCGAATAAAGTTCGCCGTAACACGTAGTTACCCGGGCAGAAAAGAATAACAAAACAATTGCATGTTTTAAAATTCAAAAAGAATTACTGAATGGAAAAAATTGCCATTGGTTTGTTTGAAATAAGTGACAAAAGGGCAAAAATAATAACTGGCATTTTTCTATGAAATAACTAGAGAATGTCAAATTTTGACATTACAATGGCAAACCAAGAACAAAAATAAATAAGGTTGAGAATTGCAAAATATACCATTATTGAGTTATTGAATACAGAACAATATCAAAATTAGTTTTGCCTGTCACGAAAAAAATATCAAAAGTTATCATTAGAATAACTAAAATTCAAACTTTGTCATTATGTTGTTCTTAATAAGTGCCAAAACTACGATGGTTAATCAAACTCGTAAGAGGTCAACAATATCTCACCAATTGCAAAATTTGTTAAGATAACAAATTAAGATATTCAGTAGTTATTCTTCCAAATTTGATAAATGACAAGCGAATTGCATATTTTGATATGATATCATGCTATGCTATTGACATGTTGTTTTAAGCTCTTCAAGAAGAATTCATGAATGACAAAATAAGTTATGACAATAAAATTTGTTATTCTTTTGTTTTTGGTTTGCCATTCACCTCTACCCGGGTAACTATCTACAAAACGCTGATTAGACCGGTGGTTCTCTATGGGCACGAAACATGGACCCTGCGTGCAGAAGACCAACGCGCTCTTGGAGTTTTCGAACGGAAGGTGTTGCGTACCATTCCCAGCTGAGTTCAGATGGAAGACGGGACTTGGAGAAGGCGAATGAACCACGAGCTGCATCAGCTGCTGAGAGAACCAACCATCGTCCATACCGCGAAAATCGGGAGGCTACGGTGGACGGGTCGCGTCATCAGGATGTCGGATAGCAACCCGACTAAAATGGTTTTCTAGAGTCATCCGACTGGTACAAGAAGACGTGGTGCGCAGCGAGCTAGGTGGGTCGACCAAGTGGAGGACGATCTGCGGACTGGAGATAAACAGCCATGGACCGAGTGGAATGGAGACGGCTACTATGTACAGCGATGGCACAAATTTCCCGAATGGAGGAGAACGTGCCTCTAGAGCCGACCTACAGATACAGCGGAGGCCACCTCGGCCTTAGCCTGATCGGTAACGTAAGTAGTATTCAGTCTATAGTTAACCCTCAAAGCCCCAGCACAAACTTTTTTTTAACCGGATGATACCCAGGAACTATAAAATATTAAAATAAGCGGTTTTCTCTATGATCGATGGCAACAGCTGTACTTCATGCAAGGGTAGTTGTCAGACCGGAAGTGCATGCTTGAACCCGGTTTTGCTCCGGAAATAAGTGTCCCCTGGTTCAATAATAAAGATATAAAAAAATATCGCCACAACATTGCACCAGGGAACACTTATTTCCGGTGCAAAATCAGGTTCAAGCATGGACTTCCGGTTTGACAACTTCCCTTGCAAGAAGTGAAATTCCTCCCATCGATCATAGTGAAAACCACTTATTTTTTTTATTTTATAGTTCCAGAGTATCAGCCGATTAAAATAAAAAGTTTGTCCTGGGGTAATGAGGGTTAAACTAACGGGGGATGACGGTTAAAAAAAAACTGAAGCAATACCAAGGAATGAATTCTGGAGTGATTTCAGAAGGATTTCAGAGATGAACCAGCCAAGGGCTGAAAGTCTCTATAATAAAGACAAATCAATCAATCAATCAGAAGGATTTCCTTCTGAAAAAAATCCTGAAGCATCCTGAATCCCTGAAGAAAGCTTTGAAAAAATCCTAAAAAGTAAATTATGAAGCAATCCCCGAATAACAGGATAAAATTCTGAGATAACCCCTACATATTTTTTTTGAGAATTTTTGAGACAAATATTTGGAGAAATGCCAAGGAATAAATCCTGGGGGCTTTTCTCAAGCTATTATTGAAGGAATACATGAGTAAAAACCTGAAAAAAACCTCTCTGGAGAAATTTTATTACGAATTTGTGAAAGAATTCCAGAAAACAATTCTGAATTTACAAAGGAATGTCTGGAGAAACTCCTGCATGAACCTTTGAACTCTGTTCTTAAGATGAATCCCTAAAATTTGTATTTGCGAAATTTAATGGAAAACTCCCAAAGAAATCTCAAGCAATGGTGTAGCTGTTGAAGTAAGGCCTGTATCCGCAATAATCGGGACATAGAAACACAGCTGTAACTCTGCAATAGATACTTTGAAATTGCTCAAATTTGGCCTAATGACATCTTAAGATGTGTTCATTTCACCTACAAAATTTTATGTGAATCAGTGCAGTACTTTTTGTTGTAGCAATGGAAGAGTAGGATGTGAGCAATTGAATTTTGTACAGCCCCTAGTTTTGCTTGTCAACGCTGTAACTTTTGATTTTTTTTTTATTCTTAATCACTTAACCTAATTTACAGCTCTATTGTCCACTGGGGCACTACGGGAGCAATTTCAATTGACAGCTGCACTTACATTTTTTTTGTACAGCGCCTAGATTCTATTCAACTTTATCGAACTGGTTGCCTTTCTGCTGCTTTCACTTTTTCTACTTTATACCTAGTAGAATGATGAGCACAAGGATGATGATGGATGGCCGTTGTTCCTTTCCAGTCCGATTGGGGGTCCATTATGAGTAGCAGTTCGCCGATGTCCAGGTATCCGGGTCCGTTTGAGCCATGGGACTCAGAAGAGGGTCAGTGTCAGTTGCTCTCGGGGGAAAAGCAACTGACGAAAAATTGCAAAATTGCTGGGAATCAAACCCATGACCATCCGCATATGAAGCGAACGTGTGACCAACTACGCCACGGGCCCCGGCACAACTTTTGAATTTGGCGAAGGAAATGGCTGAAATTTTGGACACAAACCTCTCAATCTACAAGTTGTTTGGACAAAAATTTAAAAAAATCGATGCACTATCAACAATTTTATAGTCGAAACATGTATTGGGACTGGACGTGATTTACCCTTTATTTTTATTACCCTATTGAAAGTACTGTTCCAATAATCATCAAATTTTTCAGACAAAATATAAACATAACCAACTATCTTTTATGAAAATTTCATTAAAATTGGCAGAGAAATTTGTTATGAATAGGCAAACATCGCACATGAAAAAACACGAAAAAAAAATTCACTCTGGCCAATTTTACCGATTCATTACAGAGCTACAGCCGTACTTCTGAGTCCCGATTATTGCGGATACAGGCTTTAGAAAAAAATAACTTTCAGTATGAGCGCTCTCGCAAATAATCCTTTCCTTCAGAGATTCCTACAGAAGTTCACACTGAGATTCCACAATGCATATCCCCAGAAACACATCGGGCATTTTCTCTAACAATAACACCAATCATTTCTCCAAGCATTTCATACATTAATTCAAAAACATTTCCTAGGAATTTCTACGGATATTTTTTATAAACATCTCAAGATTTTTATCTTGGGTTCTTTTCAGACGCTTATTTTTACCTGAAAGAACTCAGATATTCCTTCTGTACATCCCTCCAGGAATTCAAAACTTTGTTCAAACGTACATCCTAAGATTTCTACAGAGGTTCTTCTAAAATTTCTTTAGGGGTTGTTTCAGAAATTCCTTCTGAATTACCCTTAATGAAATATTGTATATCTCCAGAGACTTTTTTAAACATTTCTTCTGGAATTACAGTAAGGGGTTTCTTCAAAAACTCTGCTATGGAGTTTTTCTGTTATTCTTCTAAACATTTCTAAATTAAGTCAACAATGCTTAACCCTCTAATACCCAATCCCGCCTTTAGACGGGGTATAGTTTGAGCATTTTTGTAATATTTGTTTCGTGGAAAATCATTTTTTTTATATTTTTGGCTGATATTTAGCACTGTTCTGTATATCTCAAAATAGTTTTTGGTGTATTTTAAAGCGTATTTACATTTTTAAAAATCATAGAAAAATTGATGTTTTAGTCATCTTTTAGAAGTCATTGTTTGTTTTGTATTGAATCGCTACAATTAACATATTTAAATTTTTTTCCCAAATCATTCTATCCTTGTTTAATAGTTTAAGGGAATCGAATGCACTCTAAAATTATTTTCCTTAAATTTACACGAAAAATAAAATTTTCTGTGAAAAAAATTTAAAATAATAATATTTCAACAATAATCATAAAATCTCAAAATGTTTTCATCTCAAAAAATCTGTTCCCCAAATTGGCTTTCAGGAAAAATATAAAAGTGTGGGGATGTTCAAAAATAAAAATAAGAAAAATCAAAAACTGAAATTCACGAAATCGAGAATTGAAAAGAATCATCTTCCAAAACATGTTAAAAACGATTTTAGATGACAAAAAATGATATTTAGATCAAAATCGAAAATTGGGTATTAGAGGGTTAATTCGGAAATTCTTCCCAGGGTTTCTCATGGTTTCTTTGAGAAATTCCTTCAGTGATTTCTATAAAAAATCCTAATTGCCCCTGACCCTTTATCAAAAATATCTCCTGGTTTGTCTTTAGAGATTCCTGTATGATGTGTTCAGATATTTCTCCAGGGATTTTTTTAAAAGTTCGTCCAGAAATTGCACGAACTTTAAGTTATTAAAAAAAAAATGCTTGTACAATTTCTGCAGGAATTCCATAACAAATTTGTAGGTTAATTTCTGAAGAGATTTGTATATGAAATTCTCTTAACTTAAACCTGGATAAATTTCTACAGAAAATCTTGCAGAAAAAAAAATCATGTCAGAATTATATTAAGAACCACTGATGAAGTTAAAAAAAATGTTTGAAGGAATCGTTGAAATATTATCTGGAACGAATGGAAAACCTGCAGAGGTATGATTAGAAAAACTTCTTGAAATATTCAATGAAAAATACTCAGAAATAGATTTTGGAATATTTTATGTATGAATTTTTGAAAGAATCTTAAAAAAATAAGAATCCCCAAAGAATGGTCTGAAAAAAAAAATCAAAACAATGCTGGTGGAATACCCGAAGGAACTGTTGGAGAAACCCCTAGTGGAACTTCTAGAAGAATTTCTTGAGATTCTCTCGAGCGATTTTTAAATAAATGCCCAAGAAAATCCCTGAATGAATGCCGTAATCCTGAAAGAAAATCTGGAGAAATGAAAACAATATTTTTTAGAAAATGCTCTGGAACAACTTTTAAAATTCTAAAGAAAACACCAAAAGAATCTCCGAATATTCGTAAAACAATTTCTTACTGGAATGTCTTTTTTTTTTGCAGAAACTTACGGAGAAACTCCTGGAGAAACTCGTGGAGATATCCCAGATTTTTTTAAAAAAATGCCAAAAAGGATTTTCGAGGAAAACTCCTGAAAAAAAAACTGAAGTTCCGTCAGAAATGTTTGAAGAAATGCATTACAGAATACAACCATCAACTTTTGCAGCAATCCTTGATTTACTATTGAATCCCTTAACCCGAGAGCGGTCGCGTCGTGTACTGAGTACACGCGCCATGAAAAATGCGCGCTTGTGGTACACAACGTGAGCGTGGCGTCGCTGGAGGTAGTCGAAGACGCGACTGCTCGAGGGTTAAGATTTAAGGAATCCCAGAAGAAAGTTCGAAATGAATTTCTGAATTCGGAGGAATCCCGTAATCCAATTCAAGATAATATTTTTGAGAATTTTTTTAAGAAACTACTTTAGAAGTCCAAAGGAAAATTCCTGGACATCTAGAAAATGTATAGACATCGATGCATTTTCAAGGGATACTAAAAGGAATCTTTAGAGAAATTCCTGCTAAATTCAGCCCAAAAAGTCCCGTGAGAATCTTTTTCCAGTATGCATTATTTTTTATTAATCCAGAAAGAATCCGCAAAGAGATTTCTGGTGGTATCCTTCGAGGTTGACCTGGAGAATTTGGTAGAAATTTCAAGAAGAATTCTTCCCAAACTTATAAACAATTACAGCAAAACAGTCTCGCGAAGTAATAATGCATGGGGTGCACAAGTAACACATTTGCCACAAAATGGTAACGGCGGCGCAGAGGTCACTGTAAGTTACTTCTAACAAATAAATTCTCACTTGCCAGAAGTAAGTCACAGTGACTTCTGTGCAACAAAATCCTGTGCCGTCTTGACTCCTCTGTGACAAGTGTGTTACTTGGGTGATAGGTTCGCCGAAATAATTCCTAATTTAGCGAAAAGTGAAGTCATTTTTTTTGAAAAAGTACCAATATAGGGGGCGCTGAAATTTAGAAACCTTGAGTATTCAGCTCTGTGAAATTTCAAAATAGACATAAGACTTAACTTTGAAGTCTTACCACTTGACTTGGCTGACTTGATGTTATTATGAATTTGATATTGAACCGACCCAAGTCTAGCGTAGAACATACACTAATTCGTCATATGTTTTTAACAAGTGTTAATCTACTGAAGTTTTTTTTTTATAATTTTCTATTTAATTTTCTGAATTTACATCAGAGTGACTTTTAACTATTGTAGGTCACTGTAAAGACACGTATACATGTCACTGTATTGACACAAAATCGACCTACAAACACTACTGATCTCCACTGCTCTTCGAGGAAAAAAAATAGGTTGGGATATGGCAGGAGCAACTCGAAGAACGACTATCAGAAGTTATTAATTTCATCTTTGTGATATTGTTCGATTCCGATTGCGCTTCAAGTTACAAAGCTCCAAAGCCAGCTGGACGTCGTCATCGCCATCGTCGTCGTCGGTTATGGGCCAATTAGGACAACGAACAAAACGAAGTGAGATATTATTCCGAGTGAGGGGGCTTGGTTTGATTCGTTATTACATATTATTTGCTTGTCCATAGGGTGGCAATTAATTTCATATTTTCCAACCCGTTGGAAAGGCTTATTGGTGCAATTATGTGATCCCCAGAATCCATGGTTGTTCGTTTGAATGCTTTGTAGATACCTACCTACCTACCTACCTACCATTACCAACAACGACGCCGATCGCTCTCTACGATTCGGACAATAGATTGTCTGTCATGACAACGGGTTTTTGTTTTAGTTGCTGCCATATATTGATAATGAATGTGTATTGTGAAAATTATACCTACAAACCGACATGGATTGCTGTGAAAGCAGAAATCATTTCATGTTCGATGGCGTTTCATCGCGTCGCTTTATTTTTGTTTTCATGACCTATTATCCGATGAATGAAATAGCATCACCAATATTAATACTATCATGCTTATCGGAATTTTTGGCATACCCATCAGCAGGGCTGCCATTCGATTTGAACCGATACGATACATGAATTAATCTCACATCAAACAGTCCCCTCCCATTCACAGAGATTTAAAATATCCCGCATTACACATCAAGATTCACAATAATTGCACAGCGTTAAAAATAAGTCGTTGAATCGTTCATAGCCGAATACCTCTCAAGGATTTTTGGTTGCTGAGCCTTAAACTGCGATCATATTCGACCAAACAGATTGGTTTCATACACCGAAGTTGAAATCGATGATACTGAAATTTTTCTCGTTCCTCCAGTTTCTTTTTGTGAAGATATCCTTATCCGCACAGTCATGTGTAGAAACCGGAAGAACACTAACTGGGCAATCATCACCTTCATACCTCACCAGTTCTTCGGATGAGTGATGAAGGTGCAACTGCTCTCTGTCAGCTGGCAAATAAGTACAAGATTGATTGCCCAAATAATTCATCATCGTGCAGAGCTAATGGGAATGAATAATACAAATCATCACACTCCGCACTCCCTGCGGCAGTTGCCGGTGAGGAGAGCACAAACTGTAGGCGTTGTACGACTGTGTAGACTGTGAATACTGTAGTGCAGCTTCGAACGAGATCCAACGAACTGCCACATCAATCCCCCCCTGTCAGAGTTGAGCGCAACTTTTGCAATAAAATGTGTTTGATAAACTTTCCAGGGGGAGACAATATTTTCAAACTAACTTGTCTTGCATGGACTGTTGGCATGGGTGACATTGTTTGCATTTATCAAATTTAAAACGACGAAAAATTTCCTCTGGAGAAATGTCCGTTGGAAAATATGTATAAAATCATTTAAGCATTTCTTTAGAAATTCATCTAGAAAGTCCTTTAGATTTTTTTAAAGATTTTTCCAGAAATTTTCTCAGTAACTTCTCCTCACGTTCATTAAAAAAATCGTCGTAGCAATCATTCGGAAAGTTTTTTCAAGGATAGCTTTGAAAACCCCTCTAGGTATTCCTGAAATTTTGAGCTTGAGCTTGATTGACCGCCTGTAGATGCTACTCCAGTATCGCCAGACCAGCTACACTCACACAAGAAACAAATGAGGTTATCTGCCGGGGACTGGAAGGCATCTTCAGTGTGTGAGCGTGAGGTGATCTTCTATTTTTAGGTGACAATGGCGCCTGCCACGTCGTCAGGTTGCAGGTCAATATGGGGAACGGCAAATAAGTGATGATTGCAATCGTTTGTATCCACATCTGACCAAATATACCTCTGCGTATGCACAAACTCATGTGGATGTCTGAGTGTTGGAGGGATATGGTTGGCAGAGGGTTCACACATTGGTGTGTGGATGCCAGGCGTGAGGTGATAGAATTGTGTGTTAATTATTCTGAAGATACGTGGCACAGCTCGCTTGAATGCATATAACTCGTAGGCGTTACCTGATAGATTGACACTGTGCTGTGAAAGTTGGAAGAAAGGGAAACGGCTTTTCAACTGTTTCTGGTTCTAGCGATTGTTATGAACACATAAATATACATGAGCTGTATATATGTAGAGGAGAGTATAGAGAAAGTGGATAGAAAGATACAAAGTAGAAGGAAAGGGACGGGCCAGGGATTGAACCCACGACCTTCTGGATATGAATCCGAAGCGGTAGCCGCTAGACTACCAAGTCCGTCTACCTATTTCACAAAGAAATCTTACAATGAATTTTGCATGGGTTGTTTCCGAAATTTTGCCATTTAATTCTTCAGTATCATATCATTAAAAATATATCGGTGAGTAGCATTTCTTCCACAAATTCTTATTTATCTGGATGTTTGTTCACATATTTCTTCAGGATTGTTTTAAAAACATCTCTCAAAGATTCCTTCATTGGTTTAAAAAAAAATATTAAAAATCCCTTTTAGATACTCTTCTAGGGATTCCCTCGAGAATTTCTTTAAAAATTACCTTGGAAATTTCTGCTGCACGGATTGTTTTAAAAACTCTACCAAGGGATCATTCGGAAATTCTCTTCAGTGATCGCATAACAAATGCCTCCAATATTTCACACGTAAATTTAATATAGAATTCTCTAAGAATATATTGGATTTTATATTTATTCAGTTCCTACCTAAATTTCTGCAGAAGTTTTACCCAATTCTTACAGAAATTCATCCCTCTGTATATCTGTATTTGACTTTTAGGAATTTTAATTTTTTAAAGAATACTTTCAGAGTTTTTTTTTTTTAATTCCTAAAAATATTTCTTCACACATTTCTCCAGGGATTCCTTCGGAAGTTTCTCAAAAAATCCTCCAAAAATTCCTTCAGTAACTCCTTCTCGGATTCATCACACAAATCTTCAAAGAACTCATTCGGAAATTTTCTTCAAGGAAAGCTCTAAAAATTACTCCTGGAATCCCCTCAGAAACTAGACATTCCTCCAGAAATTTTACAAGGAAACCTTTTAGAAAATCTTGCTTGGATTGCTTCCGAAATTGCTCTACAAAATTCTTCAAAATTTTCTAACATTAAAGAAATTGTGGATGAGTGCTATTTCCTGAAGGAAGTATTCAGAAATTTGTTTAGATGTATGTTCAGAAATTTCCTGCGATTTGTTAAGAAAATTCTTCAAAGATTCTATCAGATATTGCTCCATGTATTTTTTTCAGAAACTTTTCTGGGGATTTCCTGCTTTGCGGATTTTTTCAAAAACTCTTTCAATGGTCCATTCGAAAACTTCTGAAACTCAGGGATCACTATACGAATTCCTTAAATCATTCCGACAGAAGTTTCACATGGAATTCTTTAAACACATCTTAGATTTAATGAAAATCCTCCAACCATCCTTATAAAAATGTTACAATTTCAACCAGGGATTCAATCAGAAATTTCTGTAGATATTTTTCCAAATAGGAATATTTTTCATAGCATCCTCATAAAAGTTCACCAGGTGTTGTTCAGAAATAACAAAAAAAAATCCTTCAGGAATTTCTCCATGAATTTCCTTGGAAATGTTTTCAAAGGTTCCGCCAA
Organism: Aedes albopictus; assembly: GCF_035046485.1. Lineage (NCBI taxonomy): Eukaryota > Metazoa > Arthropoda > Insecta > Diptera > Culicidae > Aedes > Aedes albopictus. Next base: position 98,242,051 of record NC_085137.1, on the reverse strand, counting down.
GGATTCCTTCATTTATTTCGTCTCGGATTTTTTTTCAAACTTCTTGCAAGCTGCATTAAGAAATGATACTCACACCTCCAGAAATTTCGCGAAGAATAGCTTCAAAAATTGCAGAAACTGTTTCTGAAATTTCTCCACGAACTCTACAGAAATTCTCGCAATCAATGTATCAATATTTATTCAGGAATTATTCCAGCGATTCCTTTAGAAAATCCCTAGATCAGAGTTTAAAATTTTCATTTTCAATGAGTAAAATTCAACGTGAATTTTGAAAATTCTCAACTGAAGGATCAAAATAAAATTAATTTTGGTGAATGAATTTTCTCACTTATTCATTCATTTTTCACTGAGAAATATAACTAGACCGTAACTTCCGATTATTCTTCCATTCACCTCAATACTTGTGTATAGTAATTAATAAGAATACTAATTAACTGCTCTATTTGTCCATTATGTCGGATTGTGCGTCTTTCAACAGAAATTTGACATTTTACGACGAGCGAAAAAATATTCGTGAATGAAAAAACAGGGTCATTCAGCTACTAAACACGAATGAAAAAATGAGAATGTCAATATTCACTTTCAATCTTCGAATTGTTTACACACTGCCTTCAGTATCCTTCAGTTTATTCAAAATTTCCTTCTGTCATTCCTCCAGCAACTCCTTCGGAAACTTCAGAAAGAATTTTATCAGATTTTTCAAATTTTTCTAAAAATCACCAAAGATTCAGACGGACATTGTATCCATCGATAGCTTATGAAATTCCTCCAGGATCTCCTTAACAAACTCCACTAGAAGTTTTCACCAGAAATTTTAAAAATAGTTCTTTTAGAAAACCTTGCCACTTCATGGAACTTCATCGGAATTTCCTTCAGGGATTATTTCAGGAATTTATCAAGGTTTCTTCAAAATTAATCCTCCAAAGATTCACTTGGAAATGTAGTCAGGAATTACATAAGGGATTCTTCCGGAAATTCCGTTATTGAAACCTCCAGAAATTTCAGAAACAATTCACTCGCATATAGAATTTTTTACATGAATTTCTCCAAAAATTTCAACATTTCACGATTTTTTTAAGGAATTCCTCCCAAAATTTTTCCAAGCATTTCATTGGAAAATCTTCCAATAAGTCCTGAAGATTTTCCATAATTGATTCTTACAAAAAATCTTGCAGAATTCCTCCAAAGATTCTTCCAAGGGCTTTTTTACAAATTTCTCGAGAAATATTAAAAAAAAAATTGTTCCTTCAAATATCTCAATTAGAATTTTTTCGGAAATTCATAAAGAGAGTTCACTAGAAGATTTTTCCAGGATTGCTTAATTAAACCTTTCATATATTGCCTTGGTAATGACTAGATTCCTTTAAAAATCCTTCACTGATTGTGGTCACGCGAGGGTTAACAGAGAGATTATATGCGAGATGATGAAATGTGTTCCACTGCTAGCGAGATCGTTGATCTCTGTCTATTTAACGAATTTGAACTACCCCTTTCGCTATGAGATTACCGTGATAAGAGATAAGAGAGATAGGCCTTTTGAGAGTAGATTGATCTCAGAAGCATTTGCAGATCTTGTACATAGGCAAATACATTTGAGTTACTATTGAACCGCCGGGAAATAGAGTCGTCGTTCGTTATAGTCCGCAATAAAGTGTTTTAGTTGAGTACAATGTACTGAGTACGTTCGTGTTAAAGTTAAGTACCGGAATAAAGTGAAGTTCGGAGTGAAACAGAACTTTTTTCTACGGTGTCCGAAACGATCCGTTTCCCGCGCGCGCACAAACAGATTGCTTCGGAAATTTCTAACGCGATTTCTTAAAAAAATCTGGGATTCATTAAAAACTCCTCAAAGGACTCTTTTCAAAATCCCACAAAGATTTAACTATGAATTCAGTCATGAACTCTTTCATGGAAAATCTTTCAAAGATTGTTTCCAAAATTGCTGCATGGATACTAGGCCGTCCCTATTTTTGCAAAAGTTGGAAATGTTAAAAGTTCAATATTGCAAAACAATCGTTTTAGCTAAAAAACCATCATGCCAAAATTTGAAGTCCGTATCTCAAGGCTAAGTGGTCCCCCACGGGGCCTAAATTTCTCAAAAATTGTATGGGATCAAAAAAATCATGAAATTTTTTCGACGAAAAAAATACACTATTCTACTAGAATCGGTGATTTTAGGACCCTAAAGGGCCAAAAATGGGGGCCCCACTTAGCCTAGAGATACGGACTTCAAATTTTGGCATGATGTTTTTTTAGCTAAAACGATCGTTTTGCAATATTTAACTTTTAACATTTCCAAGTTTTGCAAAAATAGGGACGGCCTAATGGATACCTTTCGAAAATCTGTCAAAGATCTTTTTTAGGAGCTCTTGCACGCATGACTTTAAAAAAAAATACTTCTACAGTAATCGCATGAAGCTTTTATGAATTGAACTTAGGGGAAAGTTTTTCAGGGCATTAAGACATTTCCGGAACAGTCCATGCATTCAATATTTTTTGGATGAACACTTGAATAAATGTCGGTAGGAACCTCTAGAGGAACTGCTGAAGAAAACTCTGGATAAGTTTCTGAGGCAATCCACGCTAGATTGTCATGAAGAGTAGTTTAATTTTTCTATTCATCCTGGTATTCCTTTGAAAAATCATCAAGGTTTGCTTCTAAAATTCCTCTAGAAACTCCTCCAGAATTTTAAAAAAAAAATCTTTAGAAAACCTTCTTTGAATCTCTGTCAAAATTGCTCAATACATCACTTAAGAAATTCCTCAAATAATTCTTACTGAATCTTTCCCAAATTTTCTTTTTAAACCGTCCCGGGAATCGTAAATATTGTAAGGGATTTCTTTCACATTATTTGCAGGGAATCTTCCAAGTATTCTTTTTACAGTTCGTCTAGCGTTTTTTTTTCAGAAATTCTTCCTGAAATTCCTTAAGAAATTCGTAGAGGTATCCAGGAATTTCCCTAGGTATCCCATCTGGGATTCCTTTCGAAGTTTACCTTCAGGGATTCCTTTGGAGATTTCGAAACATTTTTTGTTCAGAAGTCCAAGAAGTTCTTCCAGGCAGTCATAACACACAGATCTCCTCAGGGATTCCTAAGACTATGTCCCATTAACTGTTTCATAAATTCATCCAGGATCATCTCTTCTAAGAATACGTAAGGAATTTTTTTCGTGGATTATTTTTTCAGGAATTTATTCCGAAATTTCACAAAAATATTTCTATAGGAAATACTTTTACAACTTCTCAGGTTACTATTCTTAAATATATCAATTTATCTCTTGTCGAGATATTTATACAGTGCTTCAGGGCGTGGATTCTTCCAAAAATTCTTTAAGAATATTGTCCTGGAAATATATTGCGTTATCTGTTCTATTTGTAATTTGGAATTCCAAAATACCTCAGGATACACTGTTAGAGATTTCATCAGGGGTTTTCGTATGAGTTTCTTCAGGTATTGCTTACCGTAATGCGACATAAATAATTTTGCGATGACGGAATATACATTCCTTTATAGATTATAATCCTCATTTGTTTCCTTCAGAAATGTTTCTTGAATTCCTTATTTTGTTTTGGGAATCGTTCAGAAATTCGATTAGTATTTCCTCCAGGGATTCTTTCCCCAGTGATTATTTCAAGGAAACCTTCAGAGATTTCTTTAGTATTCCGAGGATTTCTTATGAAATATTAGCTGGGGTTTATTCAAAAAACTTCGTATCTAAGGATATGTTTACAGATTTTCTTCAAAACATGCGAAAAATCTCTGTGGGTGGTATTTCTTGTAGAGATTCCTTCACAAATTCATCCAGATGTTTTTTCCAAATTTTTTCTACGGTTCGTATAGAAAATCTCTCAACGATTCCTTCAGAAATGTTTCTTTGAGTTTTTCAGAAAATATTTAAAAATCTTTCAGAATGTTTTTCATGGATTGTTCCATAAATTTCTTGTAGGATTTGTTCAGAAATTGCTTCATGAATTCAAAAATTCTTCCAGCGGGTTTCCGGAAATGCTTTACGAATTGCTTCAGAAAATTTTTCGAAAATTTTACACAAAAAAATCTTAGTTTGATTGTTTCTGAAGTTCCAGCATGATTTTTTTTTTCAGTATTTCTTCCAGGGGTTATTAGCAATTTTTTCAAAATTTCATTCAGAGCTTTCTTCAGAATTTTGTCTTGATATTTATGGTCTAAAATATCGCCAGGAGTTCCACTAGAAAATCAGAGAATTATCTCGTAGCTTTTCAGAATACATTTCAAATATTCTTTCAGAAATTTTCTCAGAAATTCATCTAAGATTCTTTTAAAAAAATCTTGCTCACGAATAAAAAGAAATAAAAAATCCAAAATTTTTTTCGTAAATTTTCCTCGTAAATTATTCCAGAAACTTCTTAAAAGGGATTCCTAAACTAGGGATTCCTAAACTTGGTTAAAGCGCTGGACTAGCGAATACGTAGTCGTGGGTTCAAATCCCACCAAAACGCGTAAAGGTCAAGTGATTTTCAGAAAATCTTCGAAATATTCCTTTAGAAATTCTTCCAGTGATTCCCTCTAGAATTTCTCGAAAAAATCCTCCCTAAATTTGTTTAGAAATTTCTTTAAAAAAAATCTGCAAATATTCATTCGGGAATATTCTCCAGGGATAATTTCATAAATTTCTCCAGAGATTCTTTTTGAAATTCCACTTGGTATTCATCCAGAAATTTCACAAAGAGACGTGGTTATTATTTCCATTTGCCAACCAAGCATGTTAGAGGAACATTAATTACTGTACTTGTTTTGATCAAATGATTCGTTGAAATCCGTGGTCAGTTCAACATAAAAGTACGGTATGTGTTCACACCAACACTCTACTACGATGAACGTCGAATACTGTCAGTCTGTTTTTGGGAACTCTTCTGCTCCCTACCATTCCTTTGCTGCCGCCCCCAGCATCCCAACTACATCCTAAACTATCAATTAAACCAAATGTGTCCGGGATCACTTGCATGCCAATTGACTCACTTGAGGCCTTAGCAGCTACCAGCAGCTGCAGCAGCAGCAGCCAGAAGTGCAATCCACGTCACACTTTGATGGGTGTGGCTGGCTGATGTGTGATACCAGGATACCAGGCCAGCTGGTGCACAGTTTAGTTGGAACCATATCAGTAGTGTTCGGAACAAACCGTTCGTCGTCGTAGGGCTGGCTACTGTGGCATCGATTCACCGAGTGTGTGAACTAACTCTCATTGGACACCTCGTTGCAATCGTAAACACTCAGTAGTGGCGGCGCAGCGGCACGGTGCGGTGGGGACAAAAAGTTGGGAAATTTTTCGGAACTGCAGCCAGTTGTCTGCTGGTTTGCCCTGTCTAAGCTTTGAAAATTGACAGTTCAAAGTGGTACATTCTGCATACTTTTGTTTGGTCCAACGCGTGGGTGTTTGACATCAGTTTGGTTGCACGTTTAATGCAGGGAAAAAGTTCGGAGCCACAAAAACATGTGTGACATGAATGCTTCACTGGTCCAGTATGCAGGCGTGAGTTGCACTTTGTAGAGAATGGAAAATATGTATTTCATGAGGGTCGAGCTAATTGAACTTTTAAATAACTGAAGTGATAATAAAAATACAGTCAACAGTACAAACATCGATTGAACCAGCCAAAAGTATATGATAGTGAATAAACTTTACAAGACACATATGATAGATTTTCTAGTACCGATTTTGTCTTGTCAAAAATATAGTTGAACCAATGAAATACTAGAACACTAGTTTCTGATGTTCTATGAGTTGTGACCAACTCAAAACTTCCGAGGCCCATAGTGTAGTTGACAGCACGCTGGATAAATACGCGGACGTTCATGCGTTTGATTCCCAGTACATGCAAGTTTTTCATTCAGTTACCCTTTTGCATCCTCTGATCTGATACTGACCTTCTGTATTGAACCTGGGTACCTGGATATCGGTAAATGACAACTCTTAATGGACTTTCCAATCCTTTCAATCGAACCGAAAGAGGAACAACAGCCACAAATGTTCCGGCTCATCATTCTACCATGAATGCCGCTATGCAATAATTTCACAGATTTCCTCACACCACCATGTCTCTTAAACACACATTTCAATTTGCTGTTTTCGACAAAACGCCGACAACGATACCAGCAGAGGCCCAGGCGCATTGTGGCGGGAAATCGTGCTTACTTTGGACTCCGCAGAACTCTACAATCGAATAAAGTTCGCCGTAACACAAAGTTTACTATCTACAAAACGCTGATTAGACCGGTCGTCCTCTATGGGCACGAAACATGGATCCTACGTGCAGAGGACCAACGCACCCTTGGAGTTTTCGAACGGAAGGTGTTGCGTACCATCTACGGCGGAGTGCAGATGGAAGACGGGACTTGGAGAAGGCGAATGAACCACGAGCTGCATCAGCTGCTGAGAGAACCAACCATCGTCCACACCGCGAAAATTGGGAGGCTACGGTGGACGGGTCACGTCATCAGGATGTCGGATAGCAACCCGATCAAAATGGTTCTCGAGAATCATCCGACCGATACAAGAAGACGTGTTGCGCAGTCTTGTCCCAGTTGGGACGTAGAGCCATAAAGAAGAAGAAAGAGATTTATTAACAATATTTTTAACCCGGAGCTAGTTCATCTCGGGGCCCACGCTTCACTTCCCCTCCAAAGGTAGCACCACCATTACCATTATGAATTTGTTAAAGAATTCGGCATATATATTCGGCAATATATTCGGCACCGATATTTCAAAAGGGCGTAACTGCATTTACAACCAATGCCTTCTCACAAAGCTTTGGAGCGTATTCCATCCCTCTCGAGCAATCCACTAGCACAAATAGAAAGATAAAATCCTCCTCCGACTGACTCGAGTCGAGTCAAGTACAAGACACTGAAGACGACCTTACAGTTGAGGTCGAAATACGTATCTGTCAAAGGATGCAAATTCTTAGTGGAATTCAAAGGAACCGTACTTAACCCGATTTTCTTTTATTTACAGATATTCCCCTAACAAGCCCAGGTTAATCATCATCACTTTAGAAATGTCTGAAGCAATAACTGAAGCAAATTATGAAATTATTAGCGGAGGACTTTCTAAAAAAATCATAGAGGAATGACTGCAACAAATTATTCCAGATTTAGGTAAAAATTGTTTGATACATTTCTGGATATTTCTGAAGTATCCCTGTAGTTATTTTGAAAGCAATTTATGAACAGAATTGATAAATGCATCTTTGGAATATATGTTTCAATAATCGGTAAATGGGTTCCTGACAATGGATAGCTCTTAGAGACGTTTACAAAGTAATAATTGGAGTAAGATGTTAATCATTTTTGGAAAGTTTCTGGAAAAACTGGAATAATTTCTGAAAAAATGTTTTATAGATATTCCAAATAAATCCAATGAAAAGTTCGTGATAAAATAGCTAGACAAATTTCTGAAACACTGGAGAAATTTCTGATGAATTTAATGGGGGAGTTCCTGAAGTAACCAACCATGTTATAATACGCAATAATTTCTAAAATATTTTTTATGAAATTCTTGGGAAATGCTCAGGGGAATTTCAGAAGAAATTTCAATTTCTTCAGCGATTCATAAATAAATTAAAAAAGGATTTATGAATAATTCCGTTCGAAAATTTACCTGAATCAAACATGATTTTTTTGGAATTACTGAAGAAATTCCTTAAAGAATTCTTAAGACATCCATGGAGGGCTGGATAACTGGATTAACATAATACTGATGAAATCGAATAGGATGTGACACCCTGAAAAAGAGCAATATGGTTTCAGTATACATATTCTCATTGAAATAGCTAGATTTGAGATGATCTTCACGTTTCCTACTGTATCTAGTACAGGTGCTGCCGATTTATTATCATGCTACAACCGTTAATTCCAAGCAATCACTACAAGGCCGAACCACGACTACCTCTTAATTCACTATACGTACATATCCAGTCCACATATCCAACTGTTCGATAACCGGATGCCGCATCCTTCCAAAAGGCGACGCACACATTGTGTGGTGCAGATGGACTTTTTGCATTTCCTGTTTGCGCTTTGTTGCTTCTACGAAACCGGTCGATGAGTGATTTTCCGCTGGCGGTACCTTGCTTCCAGTTATGCACGGCACGGCACCCAATGTGGCGCACTAAAATTCGGCAAGTGTAGCGTGCAAATACTGGAAAGTGTACAGAAGCAGCGCGTAGCGCTCGAGCGGCATTGTACCTATCCAGTCTCCCGGCTAAAGCAATTCCCTAACCCTAATACGGGGCCCGTCCGTGGTGTTTACCGCTAATTTCCTATTGGGTTCGGTCGCTGCGCTAGCCGAGGCTTTCAGGCGACGACTACGACGACGACGACGGAGGCTGCTGGCTGCTGGCTACTACTGCGCCAGGTGTGCTGGTCCGGAACCGAGTCACTTTATAAGCGGGTGGTGAAATCATTTGCTCTATTAGCGCAATGGAACCAACTGGTGGCGCGCGGCTGCTGCGGTGGATGCAAACACGACGACCGACAAACCGACATCGGGGCGGTGCATTTGCTGCGGCTGCTGTGGAACTGAGATTCGTTCAACAATGTTTTGCCGGTTTTTCGGTGAAGATACCGAGAGCATCGGAAGGTGCCAACAAAATGGATATGGTTTCGGTACATGATGTTGTATAGTTAACCGCAAACAAGGTATGAATCGGTGGCGGGTCCATTTCGATTGAAAAATTTACTCATCGAGTGCTGATTGCGTTCGGTGCCGATTGATTACAAAATTGAATGTATCGTATCGGATGGGCTGTATAATGCTGCACCAAATGACTAGACTAGAAGCATTGATTATTTTGTCTAATATGGGGATTTCATGCGCATTCATGGCATAAACAGGGACTCTCAACATCTGTTGATGATCAATCTATGCCTATTGCTTGTTACTTGTTGCTTGTTACTTGTTACTTGTTACTTGTTACTTGTTACTTGTTACTTGTTACTTGTTACTTGTTACTTGTTACTTGTTACTTGTTACTTGTTACTTGTTACTTGTTACTTGTTACTTGTTACTTGTTACTTGTTACTTGTTACTTGTTACTTGTTACTTGTTACTTGTTACTTGTTACTTGTTACTTGTTACTTGTTACTTGTTACTTGTTACTTGTTACTTGTTACTTGTTACTTGTTACTTGTTACTTGTTACTTGTTACTTGTTACTTGTTACTTGTTACTTGTTACTTGTTACTTGTTACTTGTTACTTGTTACTTGTTACTTGTTACTTGTTACTTGTTACTTGTTACTTGTTACTTGTTACTTGTTACTTGTTACTTGTTACTTGTTACTTGTTACTTGTTACTTGTTACTTGTTACTTGTTACTTGTTACTTGTTACTTGTTACTTGTTACTTGTTACTTGTTACTTGTTACTTGTTACTTGTTACTTGTTACTTGTTACTTGTTACTTGTTACTTGTTACTTGTTACTTGTTACTTGTTACTTGTTACTTGTTACTTGTTACTTGTTACTTGTTACTTGTTACTTGTTACTTGTTACTTGTTACTTGTTACAAGGATTCATCCAAACAGCGCAGTTTTTGGACAAGAGTCAAAGTCAAGTAATTCTAACATAGGGTTAGAATAACATAATTATAGCATTTGTGCGACTACGGATATGAGTGTTTTGCGCTTATTTCATGTGCGTTCCGTGCACAAAACGCCGTGAGCGCAAACGCTCACAGTTCTCTGTTTTGGGTGTCGGCACCTCTAGAGAAATTTAATCAAAAAGTTCTAAAAAAAATCTGGTAGAATTTCTGAATTTCTAGAAAAAATTCTAAAAGACTTTCAAATCGTTGTTAAAATAATTCTCCTGGAATTGCATCTTCCGAAGATAGGTTTGGAGGGATTCCTTGAGAAATCCATGGAGAAATTTCTAGATTTTTTTGAGAAATTTCTAGAAGAGTATTCGGAGAAATTTCAAACTTAATCTTCTGGAAAAAATCGACAATATTTCGGAAGGAATTATTTCAGAAATGTTTTAGAAAATACATGAAGGAATACAAGTATGAATTTATGTAACAACCCTTGACATAATTTCCTAAAGAATCCGTTAAGGAATCCCAGGAGGAATTTCCGAAGAAATTTCTGAGGAAACCCCAAAGGAATGTCTAGCGGTGTTCCGTGTGGTATTTCTGGAGAAAATTCTAGAAATTTAAATACAAATTCTTGCAAACACATTAAAGGAATTCCAGCAAGAGTATCCCTTCCAAGATAGTTCCATAAAAATTTCGTGGAATAATAATGCATGGAGGGATTTTCCCGGAATTATCCTTAATTAGGCGCAACAGTGAAGTAATTTCCTTGAGGGCGCAGCAGTGCAGTATAGGAAGCGCAGGAATTTGGAAACCTTGAGTAACAAGCTCCGACTTTACCATGGCAGCACTGCGTATTCGACAGAAAAGTTGTTACCACCTCGTGTTTCATGGACAGCCCCTTCAACTATGCCGGAAATTTTAATGCAAGGCAAAACAGAGAAACAAAATTGCCCAAATAAAAAAAATCGTTAGCATCCCATTTTGCTCATCATCACTCTTTTAACGTGGAAACACATCCAGCGTTCATTGCCTGTTGCTACCATAACATCCTGTCTATTCACATCATCGCCCACGATTCCCAAAAGCGTTGGTAAACTTTTCTACAGTCATAACATCATCGATCGATAGTCATCCCCTTCATCGAAACCAGCCAGCACTGCAGCGCAGCCTTTCCTACCCATTATCGTAACGCTCGCGCAAAGTGCATCCGAGAAGTAAAGTTTTCTTTACAACCGGCACTAAAACCATTGTTGATCTAGCTCCGGACTACAATTTGCATACACGTGCACCGCACCAATGTACCACCGCACACAGCCGGTCGGTCGTCCGGTCCCCAGTCGACGTTAACTATCGAGACAGTAGCGCAGGAGAGATCTCAGAACAAAACGGGTGCCGAACTTTTCCACTTAGTGCATGTTTTCATCGCAGTTCCGTTGTTCGAAAAGAACACAGACAGTTCACATTCCGATGCGATATGCTATGGAGCTCCCCAGAAAAACGAATGACTACGACCCATTTCGGTGCACGTTGGATCTGATGGAGCGCTGCGATGTACCAACACCAACTACCAACTACCAATTCGGATTCAGATCGAAGGGGACGATATTGATGAGCGCGGGAGCGTTGTAGCACAAATTCGATTCTTATTCTTTTATGGGCCACTCGGCAGTTGGCGGTGTTGGTTGCATTACTGGCTGGCGTTACACGAAGAACTCCGGTGCGGTGATGCTTGGGAAGACCATGATGGCTATCAACTGTCAATTGATTGAAAACGGAGCAGTCGATTAGAAAAGAGATGAACATAATGATGATAGTAAAATTCGGTTCAACAAAGAACTAGGATACGTAAACTTGGGTTTGCTTTTTTAAGCATCGCCGTGTAAATTCGTCGCAAATGTTCTTAGGAATCGTGAGGAAAATTAGTGGGTTCATTTTGTTTCATTTAAGTTGTACCAAAGCGTTCCTTAGAGGCTAACCCAATCCAACGAAATGTTGTTACAGCATGGCGAAGCACATAATCAGAAAAAAGTACTTATCTATATCTACCTGTTCCTCCCATCGTTCTCTACACCTTATTGTGCCAACCGGATCAGTATCTAACGCTAACTTTGCAGGGTTGTTGTCCGACATTCTTGTCACATGCCCAGTTCACCTTATCATTCTGGCTTCGGCCACTTCGAGTGATTGCAGGTCCTCCTTGAGCATGGTTCAAGTCTCGTTTCCATAGAGAACCACCGGTCATATCAGCGTTTTAAACATGGTGCATTTGGTACGTTGGGCTGCAAAACGGTGAGTCGATAAGGAGAGAGTCCAACATAGTTCTGATCCTCACAAGTTCCTACCTCATGCTTCCAAGGGTCAAGCGATGACAAAGATCGCCAGCTAAGAGTTGCGTGCTTAGCTGGTACTGCAGCCTGAGCACTGTTGTCCTTCTGACTTCAGCTAGATTGAGGAGGTACATCTCGAGCGTCTGCTCATCAAGGAGGTGCGGCTCAAACAGCATCTGTTCTTGCATCCAGCGGCTGCGTAAGAAATGCTGCATCACTCACAGCTAGATTCAAGGTGGTAGCTCCATCAGCGTGGTCGTCCCAGTGTTGGTTGAGACGCTAAACAAAATTGGGCTACGATTAGAAACCTGGAACATGAAATTGTACGTCACTTGATTTCGCAGGATGTGACAGGATAATCGACGACGAATTACATCCCCGCAGTTTCGACCAAGGAAGAGCATCTTGGCGCAGCTACACTTAAAGATGGCTTGAGGGGCATTTGATCCGCCATAGGTAGTACCTCGGTTGCAGCACTAGGGCGAGGGTAATGAGGCACGTTAGTAACAGGCACGGAACAGGCAGAACTCAGTCTTTCGGAGGAAGAAGCGCCAGCAGGAAGAACGAGATCTCGTAGTGATTTAACAGCTGTACCACGCTTAGGACACACGGAAGTTCTACGAGAAGCTGAACTGCTAGCGCAGAGTCTTTGTGCCACCAGCCAACATCACGGGAATCTTTTCACAAGCGAGCGTGAGGTGGTCGAGAGGTGGCGGCAGCAATACGATGAACACCTCAAGGGCTACGTTGGCGTGGTAACAAATCTACGAGTACGTGCGCAGGACCAAAGATTTCCAGCCCCTAACCTCCAAGAGATTGAAGAGGAGGTTGACCGGTTGAAAACAACAAAGCCGCTGGAGCAGATCAACTACCAAGTGAGCTTCTAAAATACGGTGGAGAAGCACTGGTGAGAGCACTACACTGGGTCATTACCAAGATTTGGGAGGAGGAAGTATTACCGGAGAAGTAGATGGGAGGTATCGTGTGTCCTATCTACAAAAAGGGTGATAAGTTGGATTTCGGGAACCATCGCGCGATCACACTACTGAGAGCTGCCTACAAGATACTCTCTCAAATTATATGTCGCCGTCTATCACCGATTGCAAGCGAGTTCGTGGGGAAACATCAGACTGGATTTTATGGATGAACGCGCTACAACGGGCCGAATAAAGACGGATACAACGGACCGATGGTGAATACACCAGGTGTTGCAGAAATGCCGTGAAGACAACGTACCCACACATCACTTTTTGATCGATTTTGAATCGGTGTGTGATACAATCGGTCGAGACCAGCTATGGCAGATTATGCACGAATACGGATTCCCGGGTAAGGTGATGCGATTTTCAAGGTGACGATGGATCGAGTGATGTGCGTAGTTCGAGTATCAGGGACGCTCTGGAGTCCCTCCGAATCTCACAGAGGGTTACGGCAAGGTGATGGTCTTTCGTGCTTGCCGTTCAACATTGCTTTACATAGAGGGTGCCATAAGGCGAGCGGGGTTAAACACGAGTGGGACGATTTTCACGAAGTTCGTTTAGCTACTTCGTTTCGCTGATGATATTGATATTATAGCTCGTAAACTTGAGGCGATGTCGGAAAAGTGCATCTGAATGAATCGGATTAGCCATCAATGTGTTCACATTACCGTTTACGCCAGCAAAATAAAACGGGCTACGGATTCGAACGAACCAAATACGTTCGAAAGTGGTTACGCCCGTAAACAAGAATGAGGGTTTGTTCAGAGTGGATTCTGGTAGCCTAGTATCATCTTTTTGTTTTGTCTGATAATTATGAGAAATGTCTCAACATGTAAACATGAGTATCTGCAATCTGCATACACAACTATCGCCCTTGAACTCTGTTGCTGGCAGTAACTCCTCTCTGGAGCCACCAAATGTTGATGACAACACAATCTTCCTATTGGAAGCACGATTGGTGTTGTGGTGTTCCTATTGCGGTGGGACTAGACCAGATACTTACTGAATCCAGCAGATTTTTTGTTCACAGATGTCACGATGATGAATCGTCGATGATCAGGATGACAAAACCCGCAGTCGTTTCACGGTGCCGTTGCGAAGGTATTCCGTGTGTGCCAACCAACAGACTAGACGGAACGCGTAACATTCGAACACCGATACTACTCACTCAGAGTAAGAGGTACGAGAGAGAGAATAGTTAAAATTGATATGCTCCAGTCGTGCGTGATAGCATTTAGGCCTTTCTAGACTCATTCCAACGTTCTCGCATTTGGAGCCTTAGGGACTGTCCATAAACCACGTGGTCATTTTTTGGGAGATTCTAAACCCCACCCCCGTAGTCTTTCGTGCATACAAAAATGATAAAATTTGTGTGGACCGTGGTCTTTGGCCGGACCCCCCCCCCCCTCCTCCCATCCAACATGACCACGTGGTTCATGGACGGCCCCTCAGATTGCCTGAGTGAGAAAAAGCTCGATAGACTCAATGGTTGGGAACTCATCTAAATCGTTTGTAGTAGCACTTAGACCTTTCCAGACTCAAATTCTCTGGCTACCCGAAGAAAATTATCAAGATGAGAAAGAAATTGATCGATTCAATGATTTTCAAATTACATGATTCTAAGTATCTGCTCTTATAATTATTGTAAGTGCTAGTTCAGGATCAAATGAATTTGGCTAGCAAAATACTTGATCGGGAGGTACTCAGTGTGGTGTCCAAAATAAAACTGACTGTCGTCTTTCTTGATCTTTTTCTTTTAGATCCGTAAGGGTGTACCAAAAATTACACATGTTCTTTCCTGAAAGTATGATGACATAGCGGCTCACGTTGCAAGACATACAGGGGATAGACAAAATGATCGGGACAGGCAAAATTTTCACTTTTCAAAAAATGTTCAACTAGCTGTAATTTTTCGAAAAGTGCATCAAATATTCTCAAAGTTTTACTGTAAGTTCGTCAACTAGTTGTGTATCAGAGGTCCAAAATTGGGAAAGATCGAGCCATTCTCCACGAAGTTATAAAGATTCTTGGAAAAGATCAAGTTATCCGATAGCCAACTTTGAGCTGTTATATCTCCGGATTCAATGAACCGAATGCAATGAAATTTTGACCATTTATGACTTGTATAATGAGCTATAATTAACCGTTGTTGCAACTTAAAATTCTTAACACGGAAGAAAATTATAACGATCAGATTATTTTTCTAATAAAACACCAAATTATCCAAAACTTTAACATCGTTCCAAAATTCAAGATGCAAATTATAGTTCATTTCATTTCCCTCTAATTGACTTATATATAAATGTGTTTTGAAGTAAAGTAACAACATAGCCGCCAATAAATTGAAAAAGTTATGGAATACATATTAAAATAGACCAATTCGCTAAAAAATTGAGAAAAAAGCTAAAATCGCTATAACTTTTTCTCTTGTTTAAAATTTCAAGTTTAGTTAAATGTTTTTCAGAGTTCATAATATAAGTCATGAATGGTCAAAATTTCATTGCAATCGGTTCATTGAATCCGGAGATGTAGCAGCTCAAAGTTGGCTATCGGATAATTTTACCTTTTTCAAGAAACTTTATAACTTCGTGGAAAATGGCCCAATGTTTCCCATATTTGGACCACTGATACACAACTAGTTGGTGAAATTACAGTAAAAATTTGAGAATATTCGATGCGCTCTTCGAAAAGTTACAGCTAGTTGAACATTTTTTGAAAAGTGAAAATTTTGCCTGTCCCGATCATTTTGTCTATCCCCTGTATTTGATGTTATTTTTTTTTAAACATAAAATCAACATATATTAATAAAACTTTATGCTCCGTTTATCCAAGTACATTTCATCTGACTAATCCTCCTTTAAAAACTTATTGAAGTCTTCTATTCTTGAGCTAGAGCCATTACTTTCTAGCATCGAAAACGTAAACAAACAATTGTCAAAAGCTGTTACTCTTTAATAAAACGCACAAGTTTCATTTGAGATGAACAATTCTGCCTTAAGATCACCACTAGCAAAAATAATCTTCAATAAAGGCTGTAGCTTTCATGCAAGGCAACTTGGTTCCATCATAGCTTTGAAGTGGGTTGGATTAAAGGTAATAAGAATTGATGGCGGCTGCATGAGTTTTGCTCGCTTGGAACGGCAGCAATGTTTACAAAGAATTGAAATGGTGGCGTAGTATTATGTTTTTATAGGAAATTTTGGTTTTCGTATATTAAAAAATGATATTATTTTTAATGTGCTTTGTTATTTTGGTATGTTTTGGGTGGCATATTAACCCTAAAAGGGATACCTTCATAGCCTCAGTTTCGTCACTTCGCTGAGTGTGTTCCATCAAAGACGAGCTCTGAAAGGCGCCTGGGGTCCAATGGACCCCAAGTATCCCTTTTAGGGTTAACGAAAAGTGGGTATGGCACGAAACATTTTGATTCCCTGTCATCAACGATCTGTCGGCAAATTTAAGGCAAATGTAGCCATTTCAAACATAAAATTCCATGAAACAAATCCAGTTCGCATCTGAATAATGCTCATGTAAAAGATTTCATTTTGGGAAAGACAGCTAAAAGATCAGCATACCTTAAGCTATTCTTGTTATAGTTTCATAAAGTTCTTATAGTCTATCATCAGAGTTATTATATAAATACAACTAGTTTCAAAGAAGTCTTCAAAAGCAATCTTGAAGATCTCTTGAAGAGAGGGCCAAATTAGAGTTATGAACGCTTTATGCTTATTTTATTTCGGATTTTCAGAGCAAAGTGCTTTGGCACCGTACACAAATTACGTAACGCTATAGGGGGAGGGGGGGGGAGTCCAGCTTAGCGTTACGATCCATACAAAATATTTTTGGTTTTCATACAAAAAGCGTTACAAGGGGGAGGGGGGGTCTGAAATTGCCGATTTTTGCGTTACATAATTTGTGTACCATGCCTTTATTGCTAAGTTTTATAATTCTATCTTAGAAATTACTTCAGGAATACCACAAAAGTGGTGTTATTGTTACTTGAGTATTTTGCACGATCCCGATCACGATCTGAATTGTATAAAAATATGTATATTTGTTGACAATGATTGCGTAAAATCGCATTTCATACCAAATTAAATTTAAATTGCGATTTTGTTTCATATAGTCGTCTCCGATCATAAAAGCTGCGAGATACTATCGGTTGGATCGCACAAGATCTGATAGAATCGTGAAAAAAACATACATTCTTAGTGTCAAGCTGCAAGTTCGCTAGCATCGTATAGGGTAAGTGTACCTATAGGGCTATATGGGCCCTTATGATCGTATATTTATACGGATAAAATCAGCGAAATCGAAATTTTTTTCGAGAAATCGTAAATTATGTTGAATGGAATCGCAGTAATCGTATATATTTTTCGATATGGCCTCCACTTTAGTATGTATATGCCTGTTTCGTGCATTGAATTCGATTTCTTTGGTGCTATATATGTGTGGCTATTTCAGTTGCAATTTTGATATAGCAACCAAATTGCTGGCTGGGATGCTGAGTCGTGCTGAATTACATGTAAAATAATGAAAGTTTACATGATATGTCATGTGTAAGAAATGGTAGGAAAGGAATACGTTGCGAAATGTGTGAATTGTATGTACTTCACACTTCGCGTTCGTAACAATCATCATAATAAATTAAAAAACCTTGAAACTCTCTGAAATGCCTCTGAAATGTCTTGAAACCTCTTTGAAATTCCCTTTATACCATTGAACAGTGTTCATCGAATCAGATTTACGAGGAAAAAATGCGTTCAGCGCCTTCAAATGTTTTTTTAGACAAACATGGTCTTCTACAAAGTACAATGACGTAGCAACATTCTCCGCTCACGAAAGTGTGCGTTTTTGGAAACTCTAAAAGTGATTCTTGGACAACTTTGATGAGAAATTTTCAACAAAAAAGTTAAAGCGTTTTAATTGTTTTGACCAAATTTGGAGCATTTCCCGACAGATATTGATGATTTTTTGAAAAAAAATAGTAACTTTTCTATTATTTTTTCCTTGAGTTACAAAAATAATAATAATACCCCTCTAACTTTTTGATATCTATATATATAAAAATGCAGTGGCATACGTGGGACCGCGCATAACTTGCGAACGGATGGTCCGATTTGGGTCGTCTAAGTTTTGTTCTGTTAGTTTTCACCCAAGGAAGGTTTATGAGGCCAAAAACATGGGAAATTGAGAGTTTTTGAAAATTGGGTTTTCATACATTTTGAACGGGGACTTGGGCGCTTGGCTAGGGACTTGAAACGTCAAAAAACGCAGTAGGCAAGACAAAGTTTGCCGGGGACAGCTAGTGATTTATAACAATATTTCTTCTTTGAATTTTGAATTACATATTATTATAAATAATAATTGATTAAGAAAAACAACTGTAACTATTAAACCAAAAGAGATAACGACCATCTCCAAGCATGAAACCATACGTCTTAAAATGCTTTATGAGTGTTCTTAGGAGACTTTGATGAGAAATTTAAACTGAAAAAGATACAGCCACAAAACCGAGTTTTTCTGAACCACTCTAAGCCAATTCAGAAAAATATCTGTAGATCAGTGAATTTTAAAGCTACATAAAAACTGTCTTAAGCAAACTTGCTCATAATTGATAAATCTACAATCTGTCCGAAGAATATATATATAGTTATTCATGCAAATGAAAAAGTTCGGTTTCTAATTTCTTTGAAAATATTGACCACCCTTATTTGCATGTACATTGGAAACATGGTCTTATTATTAGGTGCAACTTTGCAGAAGACCATATTGGTCCAAAAAATCAGTTGAAGGCGCTGAACGCATCTTTCCTCGTAAATCTGGATCGTGGACCACTGTGCATTGGAATTCCCAATTGCCAATGAAACCTAATGAAACGCCCTCAACATGCTCCTGAAATCCTCTGAAGACCATTGGATCTCCCTTCCGTTGGGCTTTCTGGGAACTTCCTGGAAATCCCCATCTCAAATGCCCAGGAGCATCAGTATCGTAATTAATGTTTTATACTACTCATTTCAGTATCGTAATGCCCTACTTTTCCATACCGGTTTATTATGCAACTAAAATTAGTTGCATAATAAAAAAGGTGCATAATGTTCATAATGCAACTCATTTGAGTTGCTACTTATGGGTTGCTTTATGAAAAAAAAAATGCATAAAATGTTGTATGGAGCTCTTTGCAAAATTCGATTTTTCAGCACTCTTCGTTGGATAAATAACTCGGCTAGCCTCGTTGGATAAATGTACGACTCGTGCTGAAAAAATCTACTTTTGGCAACTCGTTACATAAATAACTATTATGATTTCTTGTTTTTTCAATCTCTAAAACAGATTTGCCTTTTATTTATTTATGAATTTCTTTCATTTATTTATTTATTTATTTATTTATTTATTTATTCATTTTGTTATTTGTTATTCATGAACGCTCTGCCCCATTCATGTTCCTCAATGGAAATTACCTGGAATTTATATTTGTTTTTTTTTTGTAGGGGTCCACCATGAGCACAGGGTTTATTACTAGCACCCAATCCCTAAGCTCTAAAAGGGTTGTTGTACCCCAGCACTCTCTCCATAATACCCTAGGTAACCCTTTACGTTGATGAAGTGCAAATATCAAAAAACGAACATCGACTGCGGTCATGGCAAACGGTCGGAGAGTGGTAACTCTAAAGTCAACTTATTAGCTATCTAAGTTGTGCGGATTGGGCTTCACCAAATCGGTATTCTTGCTTTCAAAGTAGCAACAATGGATTCACGTATGATTCATTCTTTCATACCAACCATCATCATTCCTACAAATTCGAGCACATGCTCATCCACCTTTCCACACAATTCGCATCCATTTCACATCCCCTTTCTCGCCAACTCACTTCTCACCGCAACGGTCATGCGCTTTAGCAAAAGCGTCCGACTCTCCCCAAAAGCATCCCAGCTGTCAACCTGTTTCCATGCTTTTTCACACGTTCGGCTCTCAGTTTTCCCACGCTCCAACCTTCAAAACAGAGAAAATTGTTTCCCTACATTCGGGAGCCGTTCTCCCACTTTCTCACCTCTCCGACTGCGATTGCGACGATGAGCACGTGAGCACATTCCAAGGATGCTGCAAATCATCCCATTTCGGTGGCCGGATGGCGAACAACTCCCGCATCCACCGATGATCGGGATTCGAGTCAGTCCGTGGAGAAACGCCTCTTCGAGTGGTTCGGTTTGTATCCTATCTTCACTCAGTAATAGTTTCGGGAACGGTTGGACGGTGGCAAGTTTCTAAGTTCGCACAGTGACCAATCGACCATCAGGTTCGCGCGCGCCCCTTCTACTGAAGAGTGTTGTTGATTCAGTGTCTTGTTTTTCTTGGACCAGACTTAGGGGTTGGTCTGGACGTGAAGAAGCTGAGTAAGAAGAAAAATAAAACGGTTTGCCCCATCTTGTGGGTCCCCTTTGGATTCGGGAAGGGCCGTCGTGCGTGTGTTTGTTTCTTTGAAAATTGAAGGAAGTGTCGTCGACGGAAGCTGGGGGTGTCGCCGTAGAAGATCTCCGCTACAAGGTGATTTCGCAGCACAGTGGGAGGTCGGCTTTCCCACGGTCGTCAGTCGGCCCGTCGGTTACCTGAATTGTTTGCGAGGTGTGAGAGGTTTTCGTGTGGTGTGGTGTTGCGGTGTGGTGGCACACTGGGTGACGACGGCGTTGGATATTCGACTGGATTTGACAGTGACAAAATCAACAAACATTCGCGTGGAATATCAATGGTGTTTCGGAAATTGCAAAAAAGAAAGAATCAACGAAAAAAATGTGTGCATGAATTTGAATTGGATACTCTGCTATGAGCATTGGATATTGGATTGAGCAAGATCCGGCCTTTTTGGGTTCCAATGTTTGCGCTTCAATATAGACTGTGAGTGTGAAATGTTTGAGGAAGGTGATGAATTAAATATGACCCCTGGTGCCGATGCGCTAGGCTGATAACGAACAGAACGGATGAACGGATGCAAATAGCTTTTGCACATCGTATTATTATCACAATCTCGAAACGTTGGGCCAAAAACGTAAAATTTAATTGTAACTTTTGAAAATGTGCATTCCTTTAAATGGTTTAATAGTTTATTTAATCAATTACGCGAACCTGTTACATTAAATGTTTAGGAGAGGTCAATGATTTTAAATGATTTTTTTTAGTCTTCCATGTGAAGTAATCTGTGAATATCAATTCATTTTCCAGATAACTTTAAAATTCCTAAATTGTTGTACATATCCATATTTGTATATGTACCTAAGGTGAAATAAGCGTACCAAATCTTCTTGAACATAACGTAACAATATAATTGATTAGTCGGAGAGTGATTTTTGGTGGACAACGAAAACCTGCTG
The DNA here is from genome assembly GCF_035046485.1 of Aedes albopictus. Classification (NCBI taxonomy): domain Eukaryota; kingdom Metazoa; phylum Arthropoda; class Insecta; order Diptera; family Culicidae; genus Aedes; species Aedes albopictus. The sequence continues at coordinate 98,220,813 of NC_085137.1, read as the reverse complement.
AACGCCAAATAAAAAGCCTAATTCGATATACAGTAAATTAAAGCTAAGCACAATAATATATCTGCTCGATAACTGAGTGCTCTTTAACTGGGCTGCTCTTCAACTGGTCGCTCGATAACTAGAAAATAATTCAGTTAAATAGCAGCTAAAAAAAATAGACGTGAAATGCTGCAAATCGATAAACAAACCACGATGGCAGTTTAGTTTATTATAGAGCGGAAAGTTCTGCTCAGCAAATGATACAACCAGCTCCCAGCAAAAACAAACGTTTGTGTAACTGAATTTTAATAGGACAGAGAATCTCAGCATATTGTTCTATTTCTGAACGTCAACAAATAAACAATAACATTGAAATCAATGTGTGTGTGTGCTTTAAGAATGAAATTTCTCCCGTCTATCAGAAACATCATAAAGATTTTTCAAGTTTAAATTCTGGAATATTCACCAAAACATTAGCTCTATTTTCAATGTTTGAAACGTAAATAGTCCCACCATTGTGATGTGCAGCAAGCAAGTATGCATTCACTCCGGCCTGACACCTTCGGCCTGACACCCTATAGTGCTACTTTCTCTAGACTGTTTGAGAAATTTTAAAAACACTTTGTTTATTTAATAATATGAACTGTTATGATGATTTCTACCAACTTCTTTCAGGTTACAGCATACATTATACAGCATTGTATTGTGATCCATTGTACAGCATATATTGTGATCCATATTTTTGTATATTCTTTCAATTGTCATGATATTTTGAAGAACAGTATAGGTCTCCAGTAAGCCTAGTGGTTGAGGCTATGGATCGCCAATGCGGAGACGGCAGGTTCGATTCCCGTTCCAGTCGCGCAAATTTTCTCGACTCCCTGGGCATCATTGTGCTTGCCTCATAATATACAAATTCATGCAATGTGGCAGGCAAAGAAAGCCCTTCAATTAATAACTGTGGAAGTGCTCAAAGAACACTAAGCTGAAGCGAGGCAGGCCTAGTCCCAGTTTAGAAGTAGAGACATAAAGCAGAAGAAGAAGAAGAAGAAGAATCGAGTTATCTAACAATTCACTTCATTCTCCAAATTTGCATTTGCACGAAGGTATTTTTGAGAATTTAAAAATTTAAAATTTTTATCACTAAATACTAAATTGTCTTAGCAATGCATTCATCAAAATCTGGGAAAACTTCATAAAGGCATTCGCACAACAGTTTTTTTTTAAGGTTTTCTAAGGATCATGAAAACTACCGAACAGTTTCTGAGATTTACTGAACATATTCAACTAAAACTATTTTTTTTCAGCTCATTAGAAAACAGTAACTTTGGTTGTGTTTGAAATTTGATTATTTTATTTGTGAGATTTTTTTTCTATTATGCTACATTTTCTGACAACTTTGTGCTACTTGAAATTTTCGCAAGAAAAATAAAGAAAGTTGGTTTTATTTGCTTCGTTGGAATAGCTAAAAGAAACGTTTTTGGATATATATTGTGCTCAAATTTAAAGGGCAGTCAATCGTTAGTTTATTTATAATTTCTGAAACAGTCTATAGAATAACAACATGGAATAAAATTGTTTACCAATCGTAATGTCCCAACTGGAACAAAGCTTACAGCTCAGCTTTGTGTTCTACAGAAAACAAACAAAATGATCGAGACTGGCAAAATTTTCAATTTCCAAAAAAAGTTCAACTAGTTGTAACTTTTTGGAAAGTGCATCAAATAATTTCAAATTTTCACTGTAAGTAGTTCAACTAGTTGTGTATCCCGAGCAGAAAAGAATAACAAAAAAAAATAACATATCGAGTTATTAATCTCAAATAACATTATACCTCGATATGCCCTTCATTAGGTGGACATAAAAGGCAAAATAACAGAAATGAATACCATAATTTTGTATAAATAACGCCTGAAAAATAACAAGTCCTGTTATTTCAATAATGAATGCATACCAGAATTTTAAATGCTCTATATGTTATCCAGAAGGTATGAGATAACAAAGTAATAACATTTCTTGCCATTAAATGGAATATTTTTCGATAGCTCCAAGATGTAATAACAAATCTTGTTCTTCAGCTATTTTCCCAGCTAAATCAACATTACCAAAGGACGGACTCGTTTTTCCGGTAATAGGAAAAAAACACCCTGGATAATCGAACTTTTTTTATTTCATTTGTCTATTGTGTTAGGGCACCTTAATTGGTAACTTTTCCGGGGATTGGTCCAGGAAGTCCATTTGGGTTTTTTCAGCGATTCTACCTTGTATTCCTCCAGATTCCTTAATGGGTTTCTTCTGATTAATCGTCAGGAAATAATTCAGAAGCTTCTTTAGGTGAATAAGGAGTTAAGTCTTTCAGATATAAGTTTTTTTTTTCAGGAAAGAGCAGTCAAGGATCCTAGAAAACAATCTGGGAATTTCTCCAGCAACTCCTGAAGGGATCTCAGAAGAACAAGAAACTAAGGACTCTCAAAAAATCCTAAAGAAATCCCATCAATTCTGAGAGTATTCCTTGTGGAACAATTCGATGATTTCTTGAAAGAACTTTCTCAAGGTTTCCCATTATGAACTTCTGGAGGACTCTCAGGAATAACTCTCCGGAGATTTCTATTCAGAACATTAGAAGGACTCCCTTAAGAAGCTTCTTGAGGATTTGAGGAAGAATTTCCTGGAAGATTACTAGACTAAACTTCTGGAAGATTCCAGACTAAACTTCTGAGAGACGCAGTAAGAAATCGAGGAGAATTGTTATTATATTATCTTTTTTAACGAGATTTTCTGCCCAAGGCTAGTCCATCTAGTAATCATGGGGAAATAACAAAGATGAAAGATAGAGAATCCTCTTGGAAAATCTCTTGGAAGTATTCATAATAATAGTTCAGGTGTAGGTGTTTCTACTGCACATAAATACCCAAACAAAGTCCTGTGGGAATCCTTCAAATAAATTTTTGAATGGAAGACATTCCAGGAAAAAATATCATAAGAAACTCTTTAAAGAATCCAAAAAAGAACTTCTGAT